>NC_132911.1:114013963-114315749 GCF_047675955.1 Chlorocebus sabaeus
GTCTTATACACTTATTTCCAAGATGACAGTAAGAATCTCAAGACTTAGGACATTTTTTTTTGAAGACAGTGTCAGGCTTTTAGCGTTCTGCCTGTACCAGGATAAAACATCTCATTAATGTCAGTATAAGGAAAGTAAGATTTCTTATTTAGGCAATAGTAGACTGTGGTTGGGCCTCATTCTATGCTTTTGTCTCTTCTGGACTGTGAAATCAAAAGATTGACACAGTGTAATACACAAGTTGAAAAACAGAACAACATGTCACTAGGTTTAGTGCAAGATTTAGATTTTTCCCAGCAAATATGAAATCTGATTTCTTTCAAGTTAGTGGGTAAATATAAGTGATGTTATCAATCTGGTAGCTCAACATTTTTTCAAACAACTCAAGTAGTGTCATACCCAAGAATACAGTGAAATTGTCCAGGTCAAGAATCCTGCCTTACTCATTTTTCTCTATCTGTGCCTAGTAAATTGTGTGGGATACATGAGGTGCTTAAACAAATTTGTCAGATAATACTGAACTAAAATAAAGTCTCAATAGCAGGTAAATAAATTCTGTTCCTATAGATAGGCCATATGTAACAAATTGATTAAATGCTGCATTCTATTTGATTGAACTTTGTGCAGTTAAATTAATAATATTGATCTAAAATATAGTAATGTCTTTGTGTGAATCTTTTAATTTCCACTATAAACTCATTGGTACTTCATTATGGAATATAATATTAAAAGAAGCAAATATCTTTTCTCCTTGTTTTACTTGATCTTTCTATATGCTCCTAATCCTAGAAATCTATACAACTTTTTTGGGGGGAAACAGAGGCAATACCTACAAGTCTTAATTTTTAGACTTGGGCAGGGTATTTGCTCCCAAATTCTCTGTGAGGTTGGCTTTGCAATCCTGTTTTATTTTTTACTAATATTACTACTCTAAAACATGAAAATCTCTTTGTGTGAGTTTTTAAATTCTCACTTTATGTATTGATGCAATGATGTGGACATAATTGTAATGGAAGCTATGATCTTCCCCCTATACCTCACATATTGGGAGTTCCCAAGTGCCATCTTTATTCCCCTCTACATATTCCTCATAAGGGATTCTGTCTTTATGCACTGATTCTTGCCAGCTAGTATTTCTTTAACCACTCTTGTGGGGAAGGAACCTCATGAGAATCCACAAGCTAAAAGGTGAAAAAGGGAAGAGAATATAAAAACTTAAGCATCTTAAAAGTGCAAAAGGTATCTAAACAATAAACTAGAGAAACAAAATGTCTTTTGTTTCCTGATTTGATTTTATTCAATTATGACTGAAATTTTTCATATCACTGAAATTTGCCAGCTGAAAATTTTTATTTGTAGCATTTTTTAAAATTTAGTCTTTGATCAAAGACTAAACTCTGAATTTTTGTTTTGCCTCTTTCTAGTTTGTGACTTTGAGCAAACTAATATAGTGATTATGTTTTGTCAACAATAAAATAGATGGCAAAGTCTACCTCATAGGAAAATTGTGAGAAGCAAGATGGACAGAGCATAGAATATGTTCTCAATTATTTTTTTCCTTTCCCCTGAAAATATCTTAGAAATTGCAGATTATAAGGCTATTGAATATATTCAAATTTTAATTCAATTTAGTAAAAACCAGATTATATGGATAAAGAAGAAAACATTTTAAAAATAACGGCATGTGTATCAGAACCACCTTTAGAAAATATTACTACATGTACATGTTAAATATTAAAAATGTAGAAAAAAAATTTGCTCTAAAACAGTCTCCCTCTCACCTTAGAGCTACAAGTTTATTCCACATAGGCAGCATGAAGAGTTTTGAGTATCCTTCCATGTATTTCTGACATGTTTTATACCAATAAGACCATGCTAATACCTTTGTTCTAGTATCTTTATTTTGATGCCTAAATTTGCTTCATTCTTTTTCATTGAGGCATACATACCATAATTTATTTCACTAAAGGGCAGTGAAATAAACTACTCTCTAATGAAATATACTATGGTACATAAGTATCAAATGGCACATAAACTTACCTTTTAGTCATTTACCGTTTCAGATAATTTTAGTGTTACTATCAAAGAATGTTTGCTTTCTTTGACTATGCTTACATATCTAGAGACTGGTATGTCTATTATACATTCTTAAACAGAATAAAGATAAAACAATATTTTTGTTGCAATTGTGTTTAGTGACACGTGGATACATACGGGAACAACACACTGGGGCCTATCATAGGGTGGGAGGTGGGAGGAGGGAGAGGATCAGGAAAAATGACTAATGGGTACCAGGTTTAGTACCTGGGTGATTAAATATTCTATACAACAAACTCCCACAGCACAAGTTTACCGATGTAACACACCTGTATCTGTACTTCTGAATTTAAAGTAAAAGTTTATAAAAAGATAAAAGTTAAAATTCGACTTAGTTACAAAAAAAAATTGATTTGTGCATTTTAATCACTGACCAATTTAGCTGAATTGCTGTTCCTACACCTTGTATCATTTTATCTTCCCGCTAATGTTAATAAGATTTTCTAAATTTCCATTCATTTGAGAGAATTAAATATAACAAAATGTTCATTATTTTTAAATCTGGTAGATGAAAGTGATTTCCAAAGGATTATTTTAACTTTCATTTCTTTGAGAACTGGAATATCCTTTCAAATGAGGATGAGACACTCTCATTTATTTTTTCAGAACTACCTATTCATTTCTTTTGAACATTTTTCTATAGTGCTTTTTTCTTTTTGTAACAATATGTAAAAAGCGCTATGTAGGATTAGTCATTATTTGTCTGTTATGTATGTTAAAAATTACTCTCCAATTGTTAGTCTCTTGACTTGGTTTAGTGGTTCTTTAGAGGGCCTTTGCCCTTTAAGAGAAAGTTGTGACAACCTATGAAGCTGTAGAGACAGTAGGATTTGGGTGTACACAGGACTTTGGAAAATTTTGCTGAAGACCAGTATTGGATACAGGAAAATAAAAGAAAACAGTTTATTCTTATTCTTTCTTCTTTATCTTGAATTTAATTTAGACAGATAGTACACTCTACATGGCAATCTAGGGGATGGGGTAAGGACAAATGTTGACCAAAGGGTACAAAGTTTTAGTTGGACTGAAGGAATATGTTTTAGTCCTTTACTGCACTGAATGGTGACCACAAAGAACAATGTATTTTATATTTCAAAAGTGCTAAAAGGATAGATGTTTAATGTTCCCACTACAAAATAATGATAAATTGATGAGGTGATGAATAGATTAAGTAACTTCATTGACCCTTTCGACATACATAAACTAAAACATCCATTTTTTGTGTGTATGGTTAAAGATAGGGGTCCAGTTTCATTCTTCCGCATATGGTTAGCCAGCTATCCCAGCACCATTTATTGAATGGGGAGTCCTTTCTTCATTGCTTGTTTCTATTATGCTTGTTGAATATCAGGTAATTGTAGCTGTGCAGCTTTACTTCTGAGGTTTCTGTTCTGCTCCATTGCTCTATGTGTCTGTGTCTGTATAAGTACTAAGCTATTTCGGTTATTGTGGCTTTATAGTATAGTTTGAATTTTGGTAGTGTGATGCTTGCTTTATTCTTTTTGCTTAGAATTGTTTTGGCTATTTGGGCTTTTTTTTTTTTTTTTGGTTTCTTATGAATTTTAAAATACTTTTTTTCTAATTCTGTGAAGAATGACTTTGGTAGTTTTATAGGAATATCATTGAATCTGTAAATTTCTTTGGGCAGTATAGGCCATTTTTACAACATTGATTCCTTCACTCCATTATCATGGAAATTTTTCCATTTATTAGTATCATCTCTAATTTCTTTCAACAATGCTTTGTAATTCTCCTTGTAGAGATCTTTCTCATTTATTTTTTGTCTCTTTGATTAGCTGTATTTCTTGGTATTTCATTTTTTGTATGTGGCTATCGTGTAATTCTTTCCCACAATTTACATCTCCTTCTATCCCTCCAAAAGCCTATATTTTGTTGAGAATATATACAGTAAGACTCAAAAACCTCCACCCTCTATATAAATCTCTCAATGTAATTTTATTTCAATTAGTAATATGAGTAGACTGTACAATATCTAATAAATAGGACTTGTGGGAGCTTAAATACTTATCATCAATTTTAATTTTCTTGCTATCAGAAATATCTTTCAAGTTGAAAACAACCAGTTTCCAAACAACATTTTGGAAAAGAGAAAATATGAAGTCTGCCTATAATGAAGTCTGAATTTATAGTATAGAATAAATATAGCTATTTACATTCTCTTTGCTCACTTTTATAGACAAAGCAGTGTAAAGATTAATTTACAGACTCATGTTTCTCTGGAAGGTCTTGATAAAAAAAAAATCTGAGTCCCCTAAAGCCCAGTTTAAAAAATGGTTTAGCCTGTTCAGTAATTTGATTCAATTAATAATGATTTGGCAGATCCAAAAGAAAAGTCATATATTTGTTATTCACCAAATGATGATAAAGCATTGTCATTTCCTAAGTATTTTCAGCAACTATGCACGCACATAATGTAGACATTGTTCTTGTGGTGAGAAAGGTTTAGATTATTAAAGAATGTGGAAAGTCTTAGAGTCACCTTTCTACCTTTAGAAATAATTGCAGAGAATTCTGAATAGAAATCTAATTGCAGGAGTTGAAGATATTCTTAACATTTTTTTCATTTAAGAACCCTGCCCTAGTTGTTTTTCAGTAAAGAATAGCAAAGCCATATTATTTAAAGTGTCATATATTAATTGGTAATGAAAAATGCTCAGCAACTTGTCTGAGACCTGAAGGTTGCCTAGCATGGCAAACACAGCCCTATTTAACTTGCTAGACTCAATTAAAATCTAGGTCTCCTGAGCAGTTTCTAGGTAGAGACCCAATCAGATCATTAGTTCACATTCTAATGACAAAACACATTGCTGGAGACATTTAATTTTCAGCACCAGAGGCTTTCTTGATAAAAGCTTTCAAAAAATAGCTAGAAAATCTTACTTTAAAAATCAGAAAAAGCATCACTGCCTGATAATACAAAGGAACAATCACTGAAAGGAGAAGAAAATAACGATTGTTGTCATCGTTTGACAATACATTTTAAGGGTTATTTGGTACAATAAGAATTGCTTATACACTCAAGAGTACCAGCATGGTGGAACTAAGATTATTAGACCAAACTATACTTAGTCTTTCAGCTTTTATTTTTAGAGGCATATCTGCATATTTATTATCGAAAGTGTAACATTTTTACCAAGACCTGCTCCCATGATGTTAAATCAGAAAGAGCAAATATTTTAATAATTCTCTAAAGGACAGTTTAAAATCTCGTTATAAAAACAATGATTCAAGGAACAAGTCTCACCCCTTAATTTTAAAAATGTTTTTAAAATACTAAGCCCAAACCATTATGGTATAAGCCATGAGTGGCTGGATTTCAATGCTCTATGCCAGGGAGCACGCAGAGATTTTACTTATAGCACTGCAGCTTTTGTCCACTTTAGTTCTCCATGGAATTAATGGTCTAAGAAAAATATATTATCACACACCCCAAAATAACATATTATTTTCTCAGTGAGTTCGATTATATTTTCTCAAGAGGACTGCATAAAATGTACTATGAAGAGTCATAAAAGTATAATTGGAAAAACATACAAATTACTCTCCTGCCTCTCCTGGAATCAGTCCTACCTCTCTCTCTGTTCTTTTGCCATCAAGCTTTCTTTTAAAAATTATGCTAACTGTTCTTTTTCAAACCCAGTTACTCTTTTCTTTTCCAATCCAACATCTGTTCTCCTACTCATACTGTTCTCATTTTGGTCACCAGTAGCCTCCAAATAGCTAGAGCCAAAGAACATTTATATATCCTGATTTTGCTATATCTCTGTAGGTTTTGACAATGTTGACAACTTGCCACCACTTAACATTTTCTTCTCCCTTAGCTAATGTGACAAAATTCATTCTCATTATGAAAGTCTGTGTTTAAATATCATCTCCTAGCCTACAAGGATTTCTGACTACCCAATTTAAAATAGCCTCTACTCTAGACACTGAAACTGCTTTATTTTCTTCCCATTACCCATCACTAACTGAAATTCCACTATGTGTTCATTTGTCTCCTTGATTTTTGTTTATACCCACTTTATATTCTCACCTTCATAAGTGCAAGGACTTCTTCACTACTGAACCCTCAGCACCTATAAAACAGTGCCTGGAACACACAAGAAAAGATTCTCAGTAAACAATCACTGATGAACTGAATGAATGAATACTAGCTCTCAGAACTTTAAAGCTAAGTAGCTATTTTCACTTAGATTTTTCACAAGTACCTCAACCTCAAGCTTTTAAACCTTAATTTATTTTCTTCCCCAACATGATTTTGATGCCACCTATAGATTGAAAATACTTCTTTTCACCACTCCTTGACCTAAAAAAAAAGAAAACATGTTTTTAGAATATGATTTTTATAATTCTCTTGAATAGATTTCCTCCTATTTTATTTCTGTTGCTTCTCTCTTAGCTCAGGTGCTTCTACCTACTGCAATAGACTTCTAATTAGTTTATTGTTCTCATGTTTTACCACTTTCAATCTAGCCTCTAGATTTTTGCATGAACTTTCAAAAATTTAAACCTACTCATTTTAATCCATAAGTTGATTATGTTTCAATATTTCACTGAAGTTTCCACAATAAAGCAGCATTTCTTTTTTCTCAGCTCTATGAGGCTATTTGTGACTTCCATTATTACACCTTATCATTCCCCTCTGAATTTTCTTTGTTCTATAAAGGTACCTACAGTAACCTAATTTTATTACTCTCTGCCTACATATATGCTGTTCTCTCAAATATAAATACTTCTTCTCATTCTTCTCTTCCAATTCTTCTAGCTGTTGATGACTTATTCTTTTAGTACATCAATTTTTGAGTCCCCTTTATATAACAGGCATTATGTTCAGTACAGAGAATATAGCAATGGGAAAAAAGCCAGACATTGCCTTTGTTTTCCTGAAGCTTAAAATGTGGTGAGGAAAAAGGTTGTATGAAGAGACTGGGTCCAGAGCAAGTCAAAGGCTCACATTGGGTCATTTTTTTAAATGGTTATGTATCATATTATAATCAACTCAAGGAAGTTTCTATGTTACACTAAAGCAACGCAATGCCACAAAAGAAAGTTCACTAATTTAAACTGCTTGTGTTATTTGGTATGACAACAAAATTCATAAATATTTCTTTGTTTCTTTTAATTCAACTTCTATTTGCAATCCGCAATGGCTTTGTGGTTTTTCAATGCTTTATCACCAAGCAAAAGCCTCTCTGTTGCCTTCGCCTGGGTACAGATCTCTGCTCTCTGATCCTTGAGATGAGAGAGAGGGTAGACAATAACATTTGAAGAAATTATGGCTAAAAAGTTTCCAAATTTGATGACCTCTCTATTCCCTTATACCCAAGAAGCTCAGTAAACTTCAAGTACAAGTACAAGAAACATGAAGACAATTCTACCAACATACATGATATTCAAATTGCTCAAACCAGTAAAAAAGAAAAAATAATCATAATATTAGTTAGAGCAAAAAAAGATATGTTGTATAAAAAGGAACTTGGATAAGAATGACAACATATTTCTTGCCAGTTACAATGTAAATAAGAAGATAATTGAGCAGCATCTTTAAAGCACAACGAAAAGGCAGAAGATAATAACCTAGGAAACTATTCCTAGTGAAATTGGCTTTAAAATAATAGCAAATGAGGACTTTTCTAGACATACATGCAAAAGCTGAAGTAACTCATTACCAGCATAATTCATTACGACATAATAATTTCAGACTGTAGATAAAAAGAGAAAGAAATATGGATCTACACAAGGATAAATATTCTGATCTTAGTTCTTTTTTTAGATAACATATCTATTTTATCAAATTTTTCCTATAACAAATTACAGAATTACTTATTAGTTTAATTTCTTTCTTTTCCTTCCTTCCTTCCTTCCTTCCTTCCTTCCTTCCTTCCTTCCTTCCTTCCTTCCTTCCTTCTTTCCTTCCTTCCTTCCTCCCTCTCTCTTTCCTTCTCTTTCTCTCTTTCTTTCTCTTTCTCTCTTTCTTTCTTTCTCTCTCTCTCTTTCTTTCTTTCTTTCTTTCTTTCTTTCTTTCTTTCTTTCTTTCTTTCTTTCTTTCTTTCTCTTTCTTTCTTTCTTTCCTTTCCTTTCTTTTCTTTCTTTCTCTTTTCTTTTCTTTCTTTCTCTCTTCTTTCCCCTTCCTTCTTTCCCTCCTTCCTTCCTTCCTTCCTTCCTTCCTTCCTTCCTTCCTTCCTTCCTTCCTTCCTTCCTTTTCTTTTTTTTTGATTTCATTCTGTTACTTAGGCTGAAGTACAGTGCTATGATCATAGGCTTCCTTCCTTTTCTTTTTTTTTTTGATTTCATTCTGTTACTTAGGCTGAAGTACAGTGCTATGATCATAGCTCACTGCCGCCTGAAACTCCTGTGCTGAGTGATCCTCTTACCTCAGACTCCAAAGTAGCTGAGACAACAGACATGTGCAACTACATTTGACTAACTCCATTTTTGTAGATATGGGGGTCTTTCTATGTTGCTCAGGCTGGTCTCAAACTCCAGTCTCAAAAGATCCTCTCACCTTGGCCTTCCAGTACGCTGAGATTACAGGCATTAGCTACCACACCTGGCCACTTTCTTTAAAAAATAATTGTTAAACAAAAATAATAATGTATTGAAGTGTTTATAACATATGTAAAAGTAAACTTCACTCAATTGGTCAAGGAGAAATGGAAGTATATTTTTATAGCATAGATATATAGAGAGAGAGCATATAATTCTCAATGTCAATTATACTTTAATAAAGCTGTTAAAAATATTCTGAATATCCAAAGTAGCACTTGACACCTATAATTTAGATGTTCATACTACCTAATGGAAAAGGTTGAAGACAAATAATTAACATGTATAACTTTATTACTCCCAGGACAAAAATCTGTAGAATTGCAATAATAAAATGTAAACTTTCTCTGTGCTAAGATATTCATAAAACTGGAGACTCTGTAGTATAGTGTATCAAATATGTAATCAATGTAAGAACAAATTTAATCCTATGAATTATGATTTATACATCTTTAAAAAAATATCATCTAGCTAAATTTGCCTTGTGATTTAGGGAGTTTAGTATCCTGTTTTTGAAATGTAAAGAACTTTTAATTAGCATAATGTGATAGCAAATATTGCTAATACAGTAGATATAATATGTGCCAAACACCATCCTGAATACAGAAACATTTCTTTTTCTTCTGTAGCTCATGATGCAATTTAAATATGGGATTTACATTTAAATATCACTCTGCTGTGTTCAGAATAGGATTATTAGAATTGCAATAAAACAGAAGATCCTCCCCCCACCACTGTCAACTAACAGCCTAGTATTCCAGGTGAGAAGATGGTGATTTGGCAAGGGGAGCAGTAAAGTTTAAATGAAACAGATGAATATAGGACATATGTCTGATGGAGAGCTAAAACTTACTAAGGAAATGGATGAAAAGAGTAGGGACAAACAAGAAATCAAGAATGCTTCTTACGTTTTTGGGTTTAGGCAACTCTGTAGACCTTGATGCTACAAAGCAGGTCTGTAAGAACCGACATGAAGGACAGAAAACAAGGATCTTAAATGTTATCGTCTACCTTATGTTTATTACATAAATCACTTGTATGGTCTTCTTGACTGATATTTATCCAGCCTGGATTTAGAAACATGAGTGATAGAATTACCTTATGAGATAAAGCACTCCTGATTTCAAATTAATGTTGAGGCATATGTGAGACCATTTATGTATTGTCCATTATAGTTCTTAACTCAGTTCTGTGGGACACACTTATTCTTGATAATAAATTCAGACAGATTCATTCTAATTTGTTTGGAAATTTAAGTAGTTTATAGATTTATTAAGTTTCTTGAAATCAGTGGACATTAGCCACCTTCTATCTTTTAAATGCTACTTGGATAATATGAACATAGAAAATGAGAATTTATACTTTTTAATTTTGATATTACTAACTCAAATGAAAGAAAGCAATATCACAGTAGCTCACAAAACCATATACTTCTACCTATGACTGAAAAAATTTATTTCAACTGAGATCTATATTATTTTACCAGTAGGTGCCAGTCTCAGCTCACAAAACTGAGACTCAAACACTTGCTTATTGGTAAAATCCATTAGAGGGATTTTTGTTTTAAAAAAGTACAGAATAGCAGAGATTTTTCTGTCAAGGCAAATGACTATTAATGGAATTTGAAAGCATAACACAATACAAGTTCCTGAACACTCATACAACTCTAACAACTGGAAATAGGATTACTCACTTCTTCCAGATTTTTTATCTTGATATTAGAAAATACTGTTCCCATAAAGCAGCAAGGAATAAAATTAAAGAAAAAATGTAGGTGGAACTTATTGAAATGATTTCATGACTTACCTTATCTTCCCTCTTGTCTTTATTATTTTGATTTTTTTTTAAATGTGGAATAAACGTAGATGATACATTAAGGTCGAAAGGAATGGATTTTTCTGTACTAAATTGTAATAGCCTGAAGTTCCTGAATCAGACATCGAGGGTCCCCAGTTGGTCACTGTCTGCGTGTTGTGAGTTTTCTCTCATTGAAGCAAAATGTATTTGTGTATAACAATAAGATTTAGTACAGTCCTTAGACCATTGCTCTGTGGGCACCACAAATATGCCCATTTTTAGCACAGTCAGGTACTATCAACACTTAAGATAAAAATGTACTTGTGATTATAAGTTGAATCACATGTGTGATTTTAAAAGTATTTGTTAAATGGATTATTTAAAAGATACTTGTATGGATTATTAACGCTTTGTGTGCGTGTCACAGTGTCTCAAACTTTTCTCTGCCCACTAACCTTGTAAAATCATATGGGTAAAAACTTAGGAGGGGACACAGAATTTACAACCAAAGGCCACAATAAGGGACTTTTTTGCTTCAGAAAATGCTAAAGCCATTTTGGATAGAAGCTGTGTTTGGAAAACACACAAGGGGAACCCCCATACATGGAGGTATTAATTTTATACACAAAAATACTGCCATTAGCAAATGCATAAAAGTATACCTACAGCTTGCCAAACTAGCTTTCCTTAAGAGTAAAGCACTGGACTGGTAAATCATAAGTGTGATACTTCCCTTCTACTTCATTTGAGGACTTGTGTGGATGTGCTGATTGACCAGGGTGTGTAAGCACAATATGGAAAGAACTCATCCTCATTAAATAAAATATCTCTACCCACAGGCACCTTATGAATGACCCAAAGAGGAAGCAGCTCAGATGGGAAAAGAGAATGTAAATTGATTTTCACATGCCAAATTCTCCTAGCAATTTTCTCTGCACCTTATTTTTGCATATGAGATATGGTAGAATTAAGAGAGAGGGAGAGACAAAACAAAACAAAACAAAAAAGCTTACTGGTCTGGAAAAGTCACTAAAATACATTGGTATAGAGTATGAGTTACCTCAGAACCCCATTCTACCTCTGATTCTTTACATTTCTAGAGGAGGTTATACCTGCTATGCTTAGGGGGAAAGGCAGAAAATATGTTCAAGTGGAAAATAAAAACAAATAGCAAAAGTAAGGAAACTACCAACAAAATATTTGCAGTAACTAACCTATTGTGTATTTTCAAAACAGAAATGTGTAGACTGAATGATGTACCTCTAGGAGCATCGTTGGTCCTGGAATCAGCTGGCTGACCACAGCCTCAAGTTGTCAGTTGAAGGTAGGTAAGATTCTGAAACTGGATAATATGTTGCATGGCCATCTTTAGAAGGACAGAGAATTTATTTTAATTTTCCTTTATTTTCATTTTGATTTTTATCAATTTCAAATACGTTGTAGTCCTTGTTTTTCAGAAAATCACAAAAGGAATTGAAGAAATAGAAAGGAGACAAGTAAAGGAAAAATGTAGATCAGATTAAGGCAAGAAAATAAAATACATTTAATTAAATACAATAACATATCTTCTTCCAATTCTATGGATATATGATGAGTGCTATCCAGATACAAGATATGAAGAAAGGTAAAAAGAAAACCAAATCCAAAGTACGCAAACACTATATTTTTGGCATTACTGTAGTACATACTTTTCAACCTTTTCCCAATAGAATCTTCTTTCTACCATCACAGTCACCTGTGTATAAATCACCAATATCTCCTGCCTATACCACTGTTGTATCTTGCGGAGTGGCATTCTTGCTTCTACTCTTGATTTTTCCAATATGTTTTTCACACAACTGAGTAAACATGTAAATAGAAGGCAGGGCCTCTAATTAACAGCACGCATGAGCAGGCCCTGCTGACTTTACCATCCTCATGCCTAACTCCTTCCTCCACATGCCTGCCCCACTCCACCACTGTTCCACCCAGTGTTCACTAAGGTAGGGTCCACTGAGGTGCTTTAGTTCCTTAGATAGTTCAAACTGTTGTTTTTCTTTAAGACCTATATACCTACTGTGTCCTTTACCTGGAATAGTGTCTTTTCAGCTTTTGTGGCCATAGTTGACAATAGAAATAAACTGTACACCATGATGCAACATGTGTGGGTGCGTGTGTGTGTGTGTGTGTAAAAACTAAAACTAGAGTTTACAAAACAATGCTGATTCTTATCCTTACCATATGTGATATCTCTGAATATTTTTAAATTTTTAATGACTAGTCATGATTCACTTAATTGATTTTATAAGCCACTATTGTATTGAAACCCAGAGTAAAATTACATGTTAATTTTTACTTATAATATCATTGCAGCATTGACATTCCTTAGGTTTCAAATTAAATGTTATAATCTATTCATGACAGTTGCATCTGACCACCCAATCTAAAATGAGTCCTTCTATTGCTAGTCCACATTGAGTCATAACATAGTTAAACATTTATTGTTTTACCTGTTACTGTGTTCCAACAGACTGTAAAATCTTTGCAGAAAGGGCCTGCAACTTCTAGTTTACTGTTTTGTATCCAGTGTCACGTATACAGCCTGATATATCATATAGGTCATCGATAACCTCTAACAGCTCCTCTCAGTGTGTAGTGGTTACAAAAAGTCATCCTGCTATCAGTTTTTGGAAGTCAATTATGAGTAGAATTTTAGTTGTGCAGGTAAGCAGGAAAAAAAAAATCCATGTTAAAAAATAAAGGCAATAATTAAGACTCAAAACATTTTTATTTGTATAAAATTATTGTATTAGTTTCCTGTGGAAACTGTAACAGATTACCACAATCTGGGTGGTTTAAGATAACAGGAATTTATTCTCTTTTCTGAAAGCTAGAGTGTGAAATCTGTATCACTGAGCCAAAATCACAGTGTCAAAGGGCCATACTCCATCTGAAACCTCTAGAGAAAAATTCATCCCTAGTTTCTTCTAGCTTCCAGTGGCTACTGGTATTCTGTGACTTGTGGCTACATCTCTAAAATCTTTACCTTTGCCTTCATCCTTATGTTAGCTTATCTGTTTATATCAAATCTCCCTCTGCTGCCATCTTATAAACTACATTGTGATTGCATTTTGAGTTTGCCTGGATAATTCAAAGTTGGGGAAACAGAGTAAAGACAATAATCTCAAAGCAACAAGAGAAGCCTCAATATTTAATGACTCTACTGAAGCATAAACATAAGCAAGTGAGTAGGATTTAGTGATAAGGGACTTAAAAGAACAATCTGAAGTTCTAGTATACATCATGAAGGGGGAAAGAAATCAAATAGATGCCAGCAGTAACAATGCAGAGAGTATTTCTCCAGCCACTCTGGTTATCATCAGGGTGTTTACAGATGTTGCTCATAGTTTATGGGGCTAGGCCTTCAACACACAGAAGGTTGAATAATGCTCAACAGAATAAATTTTAATATTTCTAAAATCTGCACATAAAAGAATCAGTAGTTTAAATAATTTTTTACATAGGTAATTTGCCACAGTATATGCTACTGTAAAGTAGCATCATAATTTTAGTGTCTAGATTGGCTAAAACCAATATAGCAGTATCTGCTGTCCTTACAGAACTTTCTCTAGGTTTCTTACACATTATGTGCACTGCTTTGTCACTCATCTAAGGACTTAACAGTTTATTTTAAAGAAGTTAGGATATGATGGAATAAGAAAAACAAACAAACAAAAAACAAACAAACAAAAAAACCAGGAGCCTCTGTGACCAAAAATACTATTTCTAGCAAAACTATAATTTTTCACTTAATATCAATCCTCTACTTGCTTAATGTAACTTCTATTTTTATTTAGGCAGCAGTGACCACGTTTCTAACATTTCCTGTAGCTAGGAGTGACCTGTGACCAAATTCTAGCCAGTGAGATGCAAATGAAAGTGTCGTGGAGCATTTTGCGAAAGACATAGGAGCTGCCTTTCAGTGAGACTGATAATTTTCTTTCTTCTGAATTCTTGCCATGTGTAATATGCATATGATTATGTGAACTGCAAGTTTCCTGGACTATATTGTACCCTTTGAAAAGAAATCCATGCAATCAAGAACATAAAGCAAAAACACAAGAGGTCTTTGCTTTATGGGGGAACAATTGACTTTATTTAAGCTACCGTTGTTTTGATGTTTTTGTTGCATGTGGTTAAACTTAATCCTTTTCTATCTAAAACACTATTATGTATCATTAGTTGTTTAATTGTGTCATTGATAATATTTACTCAAAACTTCATTCTGTAGCAAAATGTCAGCATGCGTAGGGCTACTAAAAAGTTTATAGGAGGCTGGGCATGGTGGCTCATGCCTGTAATCCCAGCACTTTGGGAGACCGAGGTGGGCAGATCACCTGAGGTCGGGAGTTCGAGACCCGCCTGACCAACATGGAGAAACCCCGCCTATACTACAAATACAAAATTAGCCAGGCATGGTGGTGCATGTCTGTAATCCCAGCTACCTGGGAGGCTGAGGCAGGAGAATCGCTTGAACGCCAGAGGCAGAGGTTGCAGTGAGCCAAGATTGCACCTCTGCACTCCAGCCTGGGCGACAGAGTGAGATTCTATCTCTTAAAGAAAAAAAAAAAAGAGGTTATAGGTTTGTAAAATATGTCATATCTAACTATGGGCAAACATGTATTCTAAAGTAAAATTATTACATTTCTTAAGCATAAGCAATTCAAAATCACTGTCTACTTCTTGAAGACCTTATACAGGTTTGATTTTACTGCATTTGCAGTTCACAATTTTCCTTGGCCATTTTCTTTTTTCCAACTGCAAATATGACTTTTATCATGTAAATTACCAGTTAGCAGTTAATCTTAAGTTTTGATGTCATGTTTCATGGCTAAATTGTAATAGTGTAGAAAGCTTTCTAATTAATATGACAAGATATTGGGGGATGTGCTGAACATGATTTCACATATCAACTGCAAGTTACAGCTGCTTTGGCTAAAAGACAATTTGTCCACATGAATGTAAGAATAACTTTTATCTGTCATGCAAATTTATTTTTTTATGATAATTCCTTGATCTCTCATTTGATTGTCAACCTACTTCAGCCTGTTACTAAAGCTCATAAATATGCCACTCAATCTAATTAATATGCATTTCTATTCTAAGTGCACATTAATTGTATGTATATTCTGTTGTAAATACAGATTTACCACATTTTTATTTTTTTCTGGCATCTCCACAAACCAATCTTTTGATTCAAAAGTGAAGCTCTGGGTCATAGTATTCAGCTAAGGGGATATTTGAAAAAAGATATTTCAAGTTCAATTTTGCTAATATCTTTATCTTTAATATTTCAGAATTGTCAGATTTCTACTGAATCCAGGCTGGTTGCAGTGGGGAGTTGGGGTGTGAGAGGGGACCTTTTAAAAAATGTGTTTCTGTAGCCTGGGGCTGTTTCTGACTGTTGATTTGATGATTGATCTTGGTTCATCTCTATGGTTACATAAAGGAAATCTTACATGCTAATGTTAATCTGTCCTACAGGGCCATATTGACAATGTCCTAGTCCTATATTTAAAAGTGCATATTCTAAGTCAATAAGCCATTGCATAGATTTTTAAATGTCATAAAAATTGTGTGTGGTGATCAATGATAATCATTATGGTAACCTAACTTTGCAAGATAGATGAACTAAATTAACCAGTGTATTTAAACTTGGAGTGCATATTGTATTTTATATTTGTATTTTATTAGCATTGTGATTATTTCATTGATGCTTGTACATCCAGCATCTTGGGGTCATTTGAAATATATTTGCACAATAGTGGCTAATCACTTACACTATAGGCAGATACTTTCTTAAAAATAGATTTGTTTTATAAATTTATTTGGAAGACACTTATTAAGAACATCAAAAAACAATTTCACAAAGGCTCAAGTTTTAAAACTATGCCTTAGGTTATCCCATGACAGAATATTTAGACTGCCGGGCGCGGTGGCTCACGCTTGTAATCCCAGCACTTTGGGAGGCCGAGGCAGGCGGATCACAAGGTCAGGGGATCGAGACCATCCTGGCTAACACGGTGAAACCCCGTCTCTACTAAAAAAATACAAAAAAATTAGCCGGGCGCGGTGGCGGGCGCCTGTAGTCCCAGCTACTCGGGAGGCTGAGGCAGGAGAATGGCATGATCCCGGGAAGCAGAGCTTGCAGTGAGCCGAGATAGTACCACTGCACTCCAGCCAGGGGGACAGAGCAAGACTCCGTCTCAAAAAAAAAAAAAAAAAAAAAGAATATTTAGACTACACAGTAGTATAAATATTGAAAGCTGAAATATTAAAAAAATTAAGCCATAGAAAGTTAATAATATAAAACATTGAATAAGGTTTTTTAATGTTTTGCAGCTTATTGTTTTTACAACATACTGGCAGTTTGATGCACTTGGACAATGTAATATCTTCAAATACATGTATATTCAAACAATTCTCTTCAAATATATGTATGCATTCAATCTAAAGCATGAATCTCATATAACATAAGTAATCTGAAACAGTATTACTATACTTACTAACAAATGAGTTTGCTACAGAATATTCTGATGACATACCCAAAGTTCAGATGCAGACAACTTCAAATACGTTGAATGTTTTGCGATTTTTCCCTCTGTGAGGTACTGTATAGAGCCTATTTGAGGATCACATAAGAAAGTACACACAAAACATTTCACACCTTGTTTAGCAAATGCTTATTCAAAAGCATACATTTCCAGACACAAAATTCACATTTGTTTTGATGTCATAAAATTTTAATTTACATAAAGACTTCAAAATGGCTTTTTGTAATGTATTTTTTGTTTGTGTTAGTTATTTCAGGTATTATACAAATGACAATGCTTTAACTGTAGAAATAGTTTCATGTGTTTAGTTGTAAATGACCCATTTTCAATTGTTATGACAGTCAACATTCCACTGAGGAGAAGCTTTAATATCTCTTTTAAAAATTAGTTATGCTTCAAATTGCTAATCCATTCTGACTGCCTGTTGTAACCAGGTACTCTCATGAGGGTAGATGAGGAATTGAATGATATGACTGACCAGCTCACACTTTTAGAAGGTATGAGATAAATTTTATTTATAAACCAAATTTGATTTTGAGTTAAGGACCAGTCCTATTTCACTCAGGTCATCTCCAAACATGAAATCCTAGAGAGAAATGAGTATTGCCTTATTGATTAACACATAAGTAACTGTCACCTCACAGTAATTGCACTGTAAACAACAAAACTTGCTTTCCTTTACTTTTACAAAAATGGAAAAAACAAAAGAGGTTTCTATTTCTCTAATCCTGTCTGTGCTCTTGTTTATGGTGCAAATACAGAAGTTTTTCTATGTAGGTTCATTTTGACTGATAAGAGGATGTAAAGGCATAAAAGTCATTATTACCTAGGCAAGTATACAACATTTATTCTTTTTAATTAGTTTCCATTATCTTTCATGAAGGAGTTCCTATTTTTTATTTTTATTTTTATTTTTAGACAATAGTCAAAACCACTAGTTTTAAAAGAACAGCTCCTGTTTTGCTCTACCTGTCTGAGATATGTAAGTGTTCCAGAAAATTTTGGAGCTGATCATCCCCAAGAGTACAGAGCTGTTGACAAATTACAAAATGCTCTATGGATAATTTTTTTTGAAAATAAAGTTGACTGTATATCCTCCCTTTTCACAGGTCATTTGCAGTTCTTAAAAAAGAAATACCAAAATATATTAGGCTCAAGAAAAGCTACTCAGTCCACTTTTGCTGCTCTCTGCATCTATCCATACAAAGAAAAATGGATGCGGTAAAACATTTTCTGACTAGCACATAAAGACTTCAGCTCTTATCTCCTAGAAAAACTATAGGAAAAAAAAAAAAAAAAAAAAAAAGCCCTGTGTTTTAAGTGTATAGACACTTTCTTACATGTTTAGTGTTATCTGCTATCATATATTCATCTCCATACTGGGCAACTCTGCTTGTTTATCTCAGCATGATTTCTTCCTTTTCATTTATTTATGCTTGTTTTTAAATGTCACCTAGGAAAATAACTCATAGAAAGTGGAAACATTCTGTATGCTTAGTGTATTTGTTTTTCTTTTTTTGTTTGTTTGTTTCAGTTTCTTTTTTTTTTTTTTTTTTTTTTGAGACAGAGTCTCGCTCTGTGGCCCAGGCTGGAATGCAGTGGTGCAATCTCGGCTCACTGCAAGCTCTGTCTCCCTGGTTGACGCCATTCTCCTGCCTCAGCCTTCCAAGTAGCTGGGACTACAGATGCCCGCCACCACGCCCGGCTAATTTTTTTGTATTTTTAGTAGAGACGAGGTTTCACCATGTTAGCCAGGCTGGTCTCGATCTCCCGACCTCGTGATTTGCCCACCTCGGCCTCCCAAAGTGCTGGAATTACAGGCGTGAGCCATAGCGCCCGGCCTTTAGTTTCTTCTTACTCTAATTTCCCTGTGTTACATGGTCTTCCCTTTGGTATCTTTTGGATTGTTGTTTTATACTTTGTGACTCCTTTATGTGCTTTTAAAATATAGATATATTTATGTAATGTGTTATTTTGGGGAAGACACAAAATCTTATACTTACTTTTCATTTGCCCTGATATCTATTTTAGTTTAGAAAATAAAACAACTTCTTCATAATTAATTTATTTCCTTATATTTTGCCTTAATAAATGGTACCTGTGATGGTTAATTTTAGGTTTCAGCTTGACTAGATAGTCACATAGCTGGTAAATCTTTATTTCTGGCTGTGCCTGAAATAATAGTCTTTAATAGACTGATATTTGAATCAGTCTACTAAGAAAGTTTCACCCTCACCAATGTAAGTGGGCACTAGCCAATTAACTAAGGGCCTGGATAGAATAAAAAGACAGAGTAAAGGTGAATTCCTTTTCTCCTCTTGGGAGCTGGGACAACTTTCTTTTCTGCCTTTGGACATTGGAACTACTATGTTCTCTGGCACTTAAACTCCGGGGTTTGCACTAATAACTTCCAGGTTCTTAGGCCTTTGGCTTTAGATTGAGAGTTATATCATTGAATTCCCTGTTTCTCCAGAGTGCAAATGGCCTATATTGTGACTTCTCAGCCTCCATAATCATGGGAGCCAATTCTCCTAATAAATTATCTATCTATCTATCTATCTATCTATCTATCTATCTATCTATGTAAATATGTATCATCTCTTATTGGTTCTGTTTCTGTAGGTAATTCTGAGTCATAAAACAATGAAACTATGTCAAATCCGCAGCAATATGCAGGTTAAGGACAATCCACAATCTTAATGTTGAAAATTGTTCTGGACATCCAAGTTGCCACTCTCCCATATTTAGTCATTTAACTTTCACTTAGCCAAAAGGAACTGGGCACAGGAAAGATGAGTGCCTGGGTATTGGAGAAAGTGGGATGATGTCTAGAACTCACTTTTTGTCGTTTTGTTTTTTCAGATCTTTGTACTGCTATCTTTTGAGCCAGAGGAAGTTAGCTAATAGGAAAAACGTCCAGATAAGATAGCTGGATTGGGATAGTTCATATTGCCAAAGTAAGTTGTTCATTAGGATCTGTGAAGAATGACAAATACCAAAGGCTTTCCAACTAATCTGGGTTGATGAAGAGGGAATTTGTTGAAATCCTCTTGAAATAACTTCAATCAACATGGGGACTGTTTTTTTAGCTGTATTTCTTTGCTTATGTTTTTTCACTTCCAATCTGTTAAGCAATGGAAAATAAAATAGGCAATGATAGGGACTCAGGGGAAACAAAAAAATGAACAAACAATGCTGGATCTGTCATTAAATTGTCCTTGCTTGTTTATCTGTTACTGAGGAAAAAATTGCATTTAAAAAACCAGGAATGGCTTAAAAAATTAATTTACTAGTTTAAAAATTATGTTCTAGTGTAATTGGCAATATATGTGTATTTGAGTCTTCTAGTATTGTAAATCAAGTAAACAATAATACTTGTTATTGGATGCCTACTTTGTAGCACAAACTGTATTAAGGGCTTTATATTATTAATCCTCACTAGAAACCTACTCAGGTGGGACTATTTTGCATTATCAGACAACTGAGGCTTAGAAAAATTAAGGCCAAAATGGTAGTAAATGATGGGACTAGAAACAATTATCCATGTATTTATGGTCAAGCATTTGCTTGTTTGGCTCATATTGTGGCTGTTTTTCTGTTACAGATGCTTTGTATAATTTTAACATTAGTTTAAGGTTAGCATTTCAAAGATGAAAATTTTGTTTTCTGTAAACAAAATGTCGGCATAATTAATAACTATAATTCTGGATCAGCCACTGTTTACATGAAAAAGTATGTATGTTTAGTATATTTAAAGATGTAAGCTTCCTATTTGTATTGTCTCCAATACAATTGTCTCCAATGGGTTCTGAATAGATTTTCTGTTAATTTTATGTATGTGGAATTGGCTATAGGAAATGATACTTCCTTACCACTTCATCACTTCCTCCCCCATTCTCTCCCCAGTAATATTAAGGTGACTTAAAGTTGACCTTTGATTTTTCAGTGGTGCTTTTTCATTTGCCTTAACTTTCATCACAGCATTTGTGTGATACCCAGGTAGTGGGAAAATGCATTCATATAAGGGGCTTTGTTATATATGTCTAGTGTAACTCATTAGTCTTCTGAGAACATACATAGTACAGAGAGCACTTGAGATTGATATTTGTAAGGCTAATGAGCCTCTGATTGACATCTGAATAGTTATAGTTAGCAAGACGTGTGCCCTCCAATTATTTACGGTGGTTAACATAATCCAGGATTCCTTCTCATCCTTGAAATGTGCCTTATCAGCTACCTTAAGGAACACACACACACACACACACACACACACCCATACACATGCACACACACACTCACACACTCTTCTGATTTTCTTCATGGTAAACAGAACAAAATCTAATATTTTATTTAAAGTTTTTATTTCATATTTTATTTTGTTTAGAAGAAATTATTTTCAGTAAAGTGTTTTCATTAAAATATTCTGTTAGGAAGAAGGAAACAATAAAAATAATGTCATTGTGTGGGATATGATGGTAATCAGGAAACTGAATACATAAAAGTATATTGAGAAGTATTCACACAATATATACTTTCGAAAGCTCAGGCTAGGTAATCATGGATCATTATTTGAGTCTTGAGTTAAAATCATATTAATTCCTGAATTCATTCGACAAATATTTGCTGAGACTATACCATATGCCTTACACTGTGCAAAATTCTAGGGATATGACCAGGAACAATATAGGCATGGTCCTTGTTACAAATTGTGTAGAGTCTGGTGGGCACAGATATGTAATTAAGTAAACTATGAAATATGATAAATGTCATGGTAGGAAGATTGCATACTGGGAGGAAATATTCTATTTGGAGGTCAAGAGATTTTTATTAGAGAAAACAGACAAAAAATATTTAAAAAAAGAAAAGAAAGGCAATCAGTGAAACAACAATGCGGGGACTGTGTGTGTGTGTGTGTGAGAGAGAGAGAGAGAGAGACAGAGAGAGAGAGGAAGAGATAGTAGTGGACACCTACTGTTCTGCAAGTCATTTTCTGAAGCTACTGTATTATTTGTAATATAAGGCAGTTTGATTTCTGCTTAGAAAAATGTTATGTGTCTAAACTATGAAATTCTAAAAGCAACATTACACAAATGAAACTAAAAGAGCCAAGCAGTCCTAATTCTTAAGCATTATATTGCCTGATGAAAACTTCCACATTTAAAAAATTTACAACAATAATTGTTTTGAACCAATAAGATAATAGAGTCATTTTCAGATGAGTATAAATCTTAGAGTGTGCTAAATGCTACCTTAGCATTTAGCAAATTTCTATTGGAATAAGCTAAATGATGTTCTAGGCTTGAAAGAATGATTGAAGTCTCAGAGGTGCATAACTTTTCATCATGGGGCAGTGTGCCAAGTGACAGATAGTGGTATTTACACATCTGAGAACAACCCATTTGCTCTAAATAAAATCCAATTGCATGCAGAAAATTAATTTCATAAAATCCAACTTGTAAGAAAGACCACCTTTCATGCTGCAGATATAATTTAAATAAAATTCAGAGAGATGTAGACTAGCAGAATCAGGCCTATTACAACTTAAAATTCTTAAGTTTCTCCTATCAGACAATAGTATACAATCCTGGCAACCCCTCACTTCTAGAAATCTGAAAAAAAGCCCAGTGGTAATGTAAGTTAGTGAAATTTTCTGGTTTGGTCTGGTGTGGAATGAACTTTTCATTGAAATCATTGGGCCAAACTCAATGTCAGAACTACCCAAATAAAGGACTTTGACTCATAGCAGATGGACTGAGGAGAAACCATTTCCCAGAACACTGGAAATACTTGGGTTGCATTATTGTTTGTCAACATGTAGGCACTAACTCCACTTTCTCTCTCCAGGTGAAAGTATGACTTTGTTGATGTGAAAGTATGACTTTGTTGATTTGAAACTAGTTCAAGAAATAAGAGGTTTTCTCTTTGAATTATTTTTGTGCAAATATCTGGTAGTCTTCCCTATGATATTAAATACTTTTATATTCAGTTTAATACAGTATCATTTAAGTAACATACCTATTTTTAAAAGAATGCTTATTGAATTCAAAATAATTTAGTTTTAATGATGAAAGTTTAAGAAAAAGTGTCAATTATTTGAAAATATTTGTCTATGCATATTTTTCAATGAACCTCCTACTTTTCTCGTAAAGATAACATGACATGGTGAAGAAATAATACCTGGTTATGTGGGTGTAGCATCAAAATTACTAGCTCTGACATTGTACTGTCATAAAAACACACTCATAGACCAAATGAACAGAATAGAAAGCGCAGAAATTGTTCCGTACATTTATAATTAATTGGTTTTCACCAAAGATGCCAAGAACACACATGGGGAAAGAACAATTTCTTCAATAAATGGCATTGGAACAACTGGATATTCATATGCACAAGAATAAAACCAGAACTTTATTTTACACCATACATGAAAATAAATGCAAAATAAGGACTTAAATGGCAGACTGGAAACTGTAAAACTACTAGAAGGAAACAAGGAAAAACCTCCATGTCATTGGCAATGGTATTTTTGCATGTAAATCCAAAAGTACAGGCAATAAAGCAAAAATGAATGAATTACATTAAGCTAAAACGTTTCTGCACAGCCAAGGAATCAATCCACAGAGTAAAGAAACAGCCTACAGAGTGGGAGAAAATATTTGCAAACAATGTATCTAGTGAAAAGTGAATGTCCAAAATACCTAAGGAATCCAGACAACTCAGTAGTAAGAAAACAAATAACCAGGTATTTTATTTTCCTTGAGACAGAATCTCACTTTTTTGCCCAGGCTGGAGTGCAGTGGCGCGATCTAGGCTGACTGCAGCTTCCGTCTTCCAGGTTCAAGAGATTCTCCTGCCTCAGCCTCCCGAATAGCTGGGATTACAGGCATGTGCCACCATGCCAGGCTAATTTTTGTATTTTTTTTTTTTTTTTTTTTTTAGTAGAGATGGAGTTTCACCATGTTGGCCAGGCTGGTCTTGAACTCCTGGCCTCAAGTGATCTGCTGCCCTGGCCTCCCAAAGTGCTGGGATTACAGGTGTGAACCACTGTGCTAGGCCTAGATTTTAAATAGACAAATGATCTGACTGGTTATTTCTTAAAAGGATAAATGTAAATGGCCAACAGAGATATAAAAAATGCTCAAAATCATTAATCATCAGAGAAATGTAAATTAAAACCATAGTAAGATTTCCTTTCACACCTGTAAGAATAGCTACTATAAAGAAGAAGAAAGAGAACAAGTTTTATTAAGAATATGGAAAATGAGGAAGTCTTGAACACTGTTGGCAGGAATGTAAATTGGCACAAAATTATGAAAAACTGTATAGTAGTTCCTCAAAAATTAAAAATATAAATATATGTTCCTATAATTCCTCCACTGGGTATATATTCAAAAGAAAATTCAACAGTATGCCAAAGAGCTATCTGCACTCCCATGTCCATTGAAGCATTATTTACAATAGCCAAAATATGGAATTAACCTAAGTGCCTATCAGTGAATAAACTGATAAATAAAATTTGGTAAATACACAATGGAAGACTATTCAGCTTTTAAAAAGAAGGAAATCCTTTCATTTATAACAGCATGGATGAACCTGTTGGACATTATGTTAAGTGAAATAATTTGGACACAGAAAGACAAATACTGCATGATCTCACTTATTTGTAGTATCTAAAAAAGTTGAACTCAAAGAAGTAGAGAGTAGAATGGTGCTTACTTTGGGCAGAGTAGGGGGACACTTGGGGAGATGTTGGTCAAAGGATACACAATTTCAGTTAGATAGGAAGATAAGTTCAAGAGATCTATTGTACATCATGATCACTGTAGTTAATAGCAATGTATTGTATTAAAAGTTATGAGAGGGTAGATTTTAATTGTTCTTTACAGAAAAAAGTGAAGTAATACATATGTTAATTAGCTCAATTTAGTCATTCCATAATATGTACATATTTTAAAACAACATGTACATGATAAATACATACAAATTTTTATTTTTCATTTAAAATAAATAAGTACATACATATCTATATAAATACATAAATAACTTACTAGCTCCGAGTTTCTGGGCCATGCATTTGCCCTTCCATACTTTCAATTTCTTTTTTTCCACATGAAAAAGTCAAATGAGAAAGTTAATAGTTAAAAAATCAGAGATTATCATCTGGATTGAATGAAAAGATAAAGAAATGGAATTTACCGTAATAATCAAAAAATACTCAATAAATGTTAGCTGTTATTTGCACAAATGTAGGGGAAACAGGAATAACCAACCAACCAACCAACAAACAAAAAAAAACAGAATAAGATTAAAAAGAGCATCAAAGTTTTCATAAAAATTAACCTGTTTCAAAATTAAAAAAAAAAAAAGAGAAAAAAAAAAACACTTCGGTCCCTCTTCCCATCTCATACCCTGCCCACAGGTTGGAGAGAGGGTAAATTTATACATTGAATTGTACGTAATTGTGTGTAAGACAGTCCCATCACTATTAGTCAATTAGGACATCTATAAAGTTGTTGAAATGTATATTTATGCCATAAATATTCAAAATAAATATCTATAATAATGATAAACATTTCTGTCCAATTTTATTTCTAATTATTCATGTTTAACGATTTTAGGAAATCAAAATAAAATTCACATTTCAAATAGGCTCCATTTGGGCCCAACGACATCTCTTCCCCAAGTATAAGATATTCTCTGTTGTGGAACATCATATAAAACCTCACTGTGAGGTAAACTTCTGTTGTTGTTCGGGAAGACCCTTAGAAAGTGAAATAGCTTTGGTTTTGCATCCTCTGCAAAGGTGAGCGGCAATAAGACGATGCGATGCACTCAGTCCAGGACTGGCCGGACTCGGAGCAAAAGGATGCTGCAGTCAAAAAACAAGTTATGAGCAGAAACAAAAGCAATGGGTATAAATAATCTTATAATTTCCACCGTAAAGCTAATTGCGCTCAAACATTTTACCATGTAGAGACAATAAATAGAACGGTCAGTAATTGAATATTAATCTAAATTTTAAACCTTACTACAGACGTATTTGATCTTTCAATAGTTTTAGTCTACATGAATAGTTTTATTTTACCCTATTCATCTTATCCCTTAAACTTTCATCTGCTAGAGTACATAATTATCTTGTACATTATAGTGGAAAGACATTAATTTAACAAGATGCAAAATAGCCATTAAAAAGCTTTGGAAATATTTTACAAATCCATTTTCAATTATGTATATTTTAAACTTCATATCTTTAGTCCCCATTATGTGATGGACAATGTATCAAGAGTATTACACGGCCTATAACTTCCTTTTAGTAGCAACTGTTTTAAGTAGATTATATTAATTTCACAGATGAAAAATGTTAGATTCAAAGAGTTTGAAAATATTGCCAAAGATTTCATAGACAAATTTGTAGAAGATAAATTCATATATAAATTCATAGCTTTGTCTGCCTATGTATAAGTTACATTGTTTGATGAAAATAAAATTAGATTTAAGTAGGTATATATTCATATAAAGAATATATAAAAATACTTATATTTATATATAAAGTGTTAAATAAAACTTCAAGGTATGTTACACAAAAATAGCATCGTCTCAGCTTCCAATTCCCTATAGGCCATCATATTCAAGTCTTTAGCTATTCTGGTATGTATCTCTAAACACTTAAAAACTATATACTTTTAAATGTTTTAGTGTTAGATATTATCTACTGGCCAGCTACCACTAAAGTTGTGGTTATAGTTCTTAAAACATGCAGATCTAAACACAGAACACGTGTTGTCTGTCCCCCTTCCCACTTCATTCATCAGTTATAATTTTGACTACATAAGTGAAAATTTATATTATCGTGACTGGGTAAATATTCATATTTGTGATGAAAAATGATAATTATACTTCTTGTTCAAGTTTTTTTCATTGAGCAAATGTTTCCATTTGCTTTCTTTATTAGGTACCTACGATTAACACTCAAAATCTCCCCACTTGTGAAAAATCTACTGTCCATAAATTTAAAACTATATTATATACTTCAATTTCTTCTGACATGCTTCAGTCTGAATTTGTTTCTCTCTGGCACTATGGGGTTTCCTTTGCCTCTTTTTTTTTTTTCTCTGCTTGGATGCTATGTCTTATTCTTTAATGATTTATTCCCTTGTTTTTGAGAAACACATATATCAATGGCTTTATGAGAAAGAATTCTTAGGACTTATTGTTTTGCTGTCTGGAAGCTGAGAGGATCATTTTTGTTCATGCTGTCTTGAAATTTCATATTTGCTTTGATATATGTGTTTATTTTCATCCACTGCCCTGGCCATGTGTTGAGTTGTTTTAAATCTGAAAATCGATATCTGTTCTAAGAGTACTTTTACTCCACCTTTCCAAAAATAGAAGTCCTCTCACCCACTTTAGAGAAGTATTATGATGTACTTTTTCTACTCTCCTCAATCTTTGACCATTTTACTCCATTACATGCATTAACCCACCATAAACAAAGTATCTGACTTTCTTTCCCTTATCACACACAAAATAGAAGACATGAGATAGGAGAGCAATGTACAGACTAAATGTTTTCTAATTTTTGTTCCTATGTGAAAGTTTTATTGTTTCCTCTTTCACATTTCCAATTGACTCTCACCTTGAGACATTGATATGCCACCCTCCTTGCTTACTGCTTTTCTGAACTTTTGGTATCCGATAATTTACTGATTGTAACACATAGGCTGCAGTGAAATACACATGCAATTTACACAGAGAGAGCTCTAGTGTCTAGCTGTGTAGCTTCTCAGGATATCAATCTTAAATTTTTGCACGAATACCATAGAACATGGCAGCAGATACTGGATTCTGGTCACATCAATGCAAAGACCTCACATTCTGCTCCATTCTCTAATACGGACTTGACAGAATGACAGACACAATATCAAAACAGAAAACCAATATATTATTTCTGTTTGCAAATATCATATCACATTTTCACAAAACGAAAGCAGAAGAGAAAGGTATAGAAAACCGTGAACCTACAAGACTCCAGGTTGAGAGTTAGTCACTAAAGCATGTCTGTGGAACAGTAAAGATTAAACAATTTCCAAATGAGTTCGATCTAGATTCAGATTTATTTCTTAATCTAAGGACAAATTTGGGTCTTTTCTACTTTGAAAAAGAGACTGAACTGTATGCTTCTGCTGGTTACTTGAAGTGCATGTTATAGTGAGTTGTAGCCTTATGACATGAACCTTGTTTCATTAAGAAAAAACGGAACTAACTTATCCAGTCAATAGCTTTATTTTTAATATCCTTTCTATGACAGGAGCAAGAATCTCCAATTTCCATAATAAAATATGTTTGCTTTTGAAATGGGAGCCCAAGTCCTAAGATAAAACTGTTTAAAATCAAGAAATAGAAAAGTGTGAACAAAGAGAAACGAGAGGAGAAATGAGAGAGAGTGAGAAAGAGAGGGTTAATCTCAATCTTACAATAAAATTCTAAAATATATGAAGGCATTTAACATTGAGAAAACAGTATCTCCCCTAAAAAATCAACAACCACAAAATAATTTATGTAAGATACAATTAAATTTGAGAGTTGGAGGCATTATAATTCTTCACACTCATGAAATAATTACATTGATTAAAAAAGAAACCCTCAAAAAGTAGGGAGGAACAAAAACATGTAAATATCAAAAAGTTAGAATCTTAGAAATAAAGCATTTCACAACTGAAATAAAAGTACTACACTGGAAGGATAATCCTAGGATAGACATGCAAATAAATATTGATGAATGAGAATTTAATATGGAGGAATTCCCACAGATTACAGACAAGAAGAAATAAGAGATTTAACAATTATGAAAGAACACTTAAGGGATGGGGAGAATAGTTTGAGAGTGTTCAGCATAAATCTATAGAATTTTTGTTCGGCATAAATCAAGAAAAAATATCATAACAAACACAAAATATGAATAGATTATGAAAACAGAAATTAAGAGAATTCACTTCCAGGAAAACCTTATTAAATATTAATAAGTATAGAAATATGTGAGATATGAAAAGATGTTAAGAGGAAAATTTTACAAATAATTACATTTAATTAACACTTCCAGTTAAAAACAATTCCAGTAGGGTGTGTGCATTTTTAAAGTGATAAAAGTGAAACAGGGATGTTATAAAATTCTGATGGTGGGTAAGAGATAAAAGTGAATAAATTAGGCTAAGATCGTTTTTTATCATAATTCATAACTTAATTATGAGCAAAATTAAATTATAATTTTTAACAGACAAATTAGTAGAAACTGTGAATACTATTAGATGTTTTAGAAAAGTTATGATTTTATGCTTTGTTAGAAAATTTTATGAGGTATGTAAGATGAAAAAATATAACTATAAAAATAGTGGAAATATACTCAGTAACTACTAAACCAAATGTTTAGGAAGTAAAGAAGATATGTTTTTTTAATTCAACCAAGGTTGGAAAGAAGGAAAAAAAAAAGCAGTAAAGAAAAGAATGACTGATGGGATGGGGGAAATTATATAATTAATTAGAATGGAATTTCACAACTTAGAAGACATACATTTACTAAATTATTGTAAGTTGAAAACCTTTGATGAAAATTATGTTCACACACTCAAAATATCATTCCATAAGTTGCTTAATGATTATGAGTATTTCAAAAAAGAGTTTAAACAAATATATGAATGAAAGTAACCATTTAAATACACAAATAAAAAAAAATTCATCAATTTATTACCTTACAAAGCATCAAACTTCACCAATGATAGAGCAAATTGACACAACATTTTCTATGTAATTGTATAACAAGATGTTTTACATTAATTGGATCTTGGAGAAATAATGAGTCAAATGTAAATTTAGAGGTTTCTTGAGAATAAATGCTTTGGATTTTTAGCAGGTGTCCATGTCATGAGAGGAAAGAAAGTTTGAGGGATGGTGGGTGTTAAAGTAGTCTAAAGAGTCATGAAAACTAAGTAGGGTGACTTTTGAGTCATTAATGTTTGTTTAGCTGTAATGCATATTATTGTGATGAATGGGAAATTTTAATTTGGTCTGTATAATAAATAACAGTATTTTAATATGTTAACTTTCCCAATCAAAAGAGATTTATTTTGCTCATATAATAGTATGCCTTCCTTGTTAAGGAAATACTTCTAAAGCATTTTATGATAGACCTTTGTATAATGCATTTGGACTTTTCTATTAGTTTAATCATTTTGGAAGAAAATTGGACATCATTTAATAAACTGGAATATGCTCATGCCTTCCTGGAGATAGTTCAGCACACATGCAGCAGGTACGCAATAATGCTCATGTTGGCATTGTTTTTAATAGCAAAAACTTGAATAAACTTAAGTGCCCATCAACAAGATTCAGAATACATTGTTTGGTGTATTCATAATGGAATACTAAAAAGTACTATACAGAATGGAAATGAAGGAACTATACACTCTTTAACATAATAACTTAAGAATAATTTAAAAAATAGAGATGCCAACTATGTATATACATATACACACCTATAGATTATTCAAAACATGCAAATGTGACATGTGTTATGAAACTATAATGAAGAGCACACACACATTAAATATAATATACAGAATAGTGATTATCCTTGGGGAAGGAAGAAGAAAAGATAACCCTGGGGAGGAATATAATAAAGGCTTTAGCAACATTGTCATATTTTCTTTTTTCTTAAAGTGGTTGATGAGTGCCTACAAGATTTCTCTCTCTCTCTCTCTGTACCACTCCTCTAATAGTTTGTAAAAATTATCACTAAAAATATCCAATTATGGGATTTTTTTAGGGAAAAACACACAGACACACACACATATGCGTGTGCACACACACCAATTTCAGATATATACAACTTATGGCAAACATACTGAAAACAAAGCCACACATGAAGAAAGAAAAAGATAAAATATTAAACCAATTAAATAAATGCCAATTAAAAAATAACTCCCTAGAAAATACAAGCATCCTAAAATGTTATGTATCTTAAACTCTTAGCAAAGGCAAATTAAAAACTGAATGGATTATAAAAGGAAATTAGACATTTAGCATTTAAGGTGATAAATTTTATTTTTGATTCTTTTTTAAAAAATAATTTCAACTTTTACTTTTAATTCAGGGCATACATGTGCAGGTTTTTTACCTGAGTATATTGCATGATGCTGAGGTTTGGAGTATAATTGATCCTGTCACCCAGGTACTGAGAGCATAATAACCCAACAGGTAGTTTTTCAACCCTTCCCCACTTCTTCCCTCTCTTCCCTGGTAGTCCCCAGTGTCTATTGTTATCATCTTTATGAGTATCCATTGTTTAGCTCCCACTTATAAATGAGAATATGTGGAATTTGGTTTTCTGTTCTTACATTAATTAGCTTAGGATAATGGCCTTCAGCTGCATCCATGTTGTTGCAAAGGACATGATTTCATTCTTTTATAAGGTTGTGGTACATGATAATATTCTATTGTGTACCACATTTTCTTTAATCCACTGTTGATGGGTACCTAGGTTGGTTCCATGTCTTTACTATTGTGAATAGTGCTGTGATGAACACACAAGAGTATGTATCTTTTTGGTAGAACAATGTATTTTCTTTTGGAAATATACCCTGTAATGGGTATGCTGGGTCATATGGTAGTTCTAAGTTATTTGAGAAACTTCCAAACTGCTATCTTACAGCGGTTGAACTAATTTACCTCCCCACCAACATTGCATAAGTGTTCCTTTTTCTTGCCACTTTGCCAGAATGTGTTGTTTCTGACTTTTTAATAATAGCCCTTCTGACTGGTGTGAGATGGTATCTTGCCTTGGTTTTGATTTGCATCTTTGGTGCTTAGTGATGCTGAGTATTTTTTCATGTGTGCTGCCCACATATATGTCTTTTGAGAAGGGTCTGTTCATGCCCTTTGCCCATTTGGTGGTGGTTGCTTTTTTGCTTGTTCAATTGTCATCCCCTGAAAGCATCCAGGAAGGGGGCTATACCCTGCAAAACCACAGGGGTAGAGCTGTTTAAGGCCATGGGGACCCACCTCTTGCATCACCATGACCTGGATGTGAGACAGAATCAAAGGAGATCATTTTAGAGCTTTAAGATTTGACTGCCCTGTTGAATGTTGGACTTGCATGAGGCCTGTAGTCCCTTTGTTTTTGACGATGTCTCCCATTTTGAATGACTGTATTTATCCAATAGCTGTACTCCCATTGTATCTAGGAAGTAACTAACTTGCTTTTGATTTTGCAGATTCATAGGCGGAAGGGCCTTGCTTTGTCCCAGATAAGATTTTTGACGGTGAACTTTTGAGTTAATGCTGAAATGAGTTAAGAATGTGGGGGACTGTTGAGAAGGCGCAATTGGTTTTGAAATGTGAGGACATGAGATTTGGGAGGGGCCAGGAGCAGAATGGTAGGATTTGTCTGTGTCCCCATCCAAATATCATCTTTAATTCCCATGTGTTGTGGAAGGGACCCTGTGGGAGGTAATTGAATCATGGGGGCACATCTCTCCCACACTGTTCTCATGATAATGAGTAAGTCTCATGAGGTCTGATGGTTATTATAAGGAGGAGTTTTCCTGCCCAAGCTCTCTTTGCTTGCTGCCATCCATGTAAGATATGCTCCTCCTTGCCTTCTGCCATGATCGTGAGGCTTCCCCATCCATGTGGAACTGTAAGTTCAAATAAACCTCTTTCTTTTGTAAATTCCCCAGTCTTGGATATGTCTTTATCAGCAGCATGAAAATGGACTTATATATATAAACTAAGTAATTATGTGATATATAGAGTATAAGACACAACAAATTTCTAAGAATCATTATCACACATATTCTGGATAACAATTGAATTAAATTAGAAACTAAAAATAATGAGGAGATTTTCAAACATTTTTTTAATTCAGTTTCATTTTATGGATTCAAATTTTTAAAGTAATGTTTAGATAAATACAATTTTATGATTGTTGAATGTTCTTGGTATTATTCCATTCCTTTCTGTTGAACATTTTAGTGGAGATCCCAGGCAATGATATACATATATAAATAATTATAATAATGAAATGTGTTTAAGTTGTAAACTGAGTCGTAGAAAATCCTAGAATCCTAGAAGATATATAAATTTCCACAGAAAATCCAAAAAAAGCTATATATTGAAATTAATAATTTATCCAAATGATTAGTAAGTTACATTATGTAAAATTAGATGTTTTAAATCAGCAATATTAGAATTAAAAGTGAAACAGACAGGCCAGGTGCAGTGGCTTATGCCTGTAATTCCAGCACTTTGGGAAGATGAGGCAGGCAGATCACAAGGTTAAGAGTTCAAGACCAGCCTGGCCAACATGATGAAACCCCATCTCTACTAAAGATACAAAAAATTAGCTGGGCATGGTGGCACGCATCTGTAATCCCAGCTACTTGGGAGGCTGAGACAGGAGAATCACTTGAACTTGGGGGATGAAGGTTGCAGTGAGCTGAGATGGTGCCATTGCACTCCAGCCTGGTCAATAGGGTGAGACTCCATTTCAAAAAAAAAAGAAAGAAAAAAAAATTAAATAGGCATATCCCATTCAATGTTACAACAAAATGTATGTATAAATAAATTGAGACTAAATTAATATGTTTAATTAAGTATTATAATACATTATAGAAGACTATATAATTACTGAACAACATGGTGAGCTGTATCTTGTTTAATCATGGAAAGTGATATGGTTTGGTTTTTGTCTCCCAAATCTCATCTCAAATTCTAATCCCCACATTTCAAGGGAGGGACCTGGTGGGAGGTGACTGGATCATAAGGGTGCTTTTCCTCATTCTCTGTGATAGTGAGTGAGTTCTCATGAGATCTAATGGTTTTATGAGTATTTGGCAGTTCCTCCTTCTCTCTCTTTCTTGACTGCCTCCATGTAACATTTACCTGCTTCCCCTTCTGCCATAATTGTAAGTTTTCTAAAGCCTCTCCAGCCATAAGGAACTGTGAGTCAATTATAAAGAAAAAGTAATTTTTCTTTATAAATTACCCAGTCTCAAAGAGGTTTGATTCATTTTAAGGAATTAGCTCTCACGATTTTTGGGACTGTTAAGTTAAAAATTTGTAGAGCAGGCCAGCAGGCTGGGAACTCAGGCAGGAGTTAATGTAGATATCTTGAACATAATTTTCTCTTCCCTTGCAAAAATCTAGGTTTTTCCTCTTAAAGCCTTTAACTAATTGGATGAGGCCCAATCATATTATCCAAAGTAACTTTTACTTAAAATCAACTGATTGTAGGTGTTAATCACAGCAACAAAATATGTTCACATCAATGTCAAGATTAGTATTGGATTAAATAACTGGGTAATATAACCAAGTTGACACATAAAACATCACACCTAAGTGATACTGAATACATAGTTCAAAAAAATAACAGATATCCTTCATATACCAATTAATATATTCTATCTAATTCTCTAAGTAATTTACATACTTTAAACATTTAATTGTCACAACAATTCTATGAGATGATTTCAATATCAATTTTACTGCTAAAAATGAGATTTAAAGAAATTAACTAATATAGTCATGATGGCTCAGGTAATAAGTAGCAGGTGTAAGATTTAAATTTATGGTGTAGCTTTAAAAAGCAAGCTTTTGGCCGGGCACGGTGGCTCAAGCCTGTAATCCCAGCACTTTGGGAGGCCGAGACGGGCGGATCACGAGGTCAGGAGATCCACACCAGCCTGGCTAACACGGTGAAACCCCGTCTCTACTAAAAAATACAAAAAACTAGCCGGGCGCGGTGGCGGGCACCTGTAGTCCCGGCTACTCGGGAGGCTGAGGCAGGAGAATGGCGTGAACCCGGGAGGCGGAGCTTGCAGTAAGCTGAGATCTGGCCACTGCACTCCAGCCTGGGTGACAGAGCGAGACTCCGTCTCAAAAAAAAGAGGAAAAAAAAAAAAAGCAAGCTTTTTTCACGTTAAATCTGCTCTGTAAACATGAGCATGTGCGAGCATGCATGCACACACACACATACACACACCTCACATTAGGAAGAATCTACTGGAATCCTGGTTAATTATGATTGTCTTTTACCAACAGTCCTTTTCCATCCGGAATCTATTCATCATAGGACATTTATTGCATAATACACTGGCACATAACAAGCACACCATAAAATGTGTCCAATAAATGGTTTTATAAATAAAAGAATGGATGAAAAATGAATGACATGCTCATGGATTGTGTTATTACCTCAGTGAAAGATGACAGTTGTTTGGGACGGACAGTCTTCCTTTTCAGGGATGAAGGGAAATATTTTTCATTTTTAAGACAAAATGGAATATCATCAGTTTGTGATCTAACTGTCCAAATGCACTATAAAATTTAAGGAAATATGTTAAATCTTTATACCAATATACTGTTTTACTAGACTATTAATATATGACTTATTTATGTAGTAGAAGATCTCCATAAAATTATATTTATTTTCACCTAAGTTATTTTAATAAGAAAAAGCACATTTCACTTCATGCTTTTAGACCAAGCTATTACAACAAATATATAACTGGTTGATAAATAAGCATAAATAACTATTACTCAAAAGATGATGCTGATCAGCAAGTTCCTTGGCTTGTGGGGCAGTGGGCTGGAGTAAAAGGTTTGAAAGTACAGCATGGAATGGCAATGAATTAACAAGAAAAATGAGATGTGTTAAAGACTAACGTAACAATTATGTTAATTTTTTAAAGAGGTACCTCATTTGGTATAGCCCTGTGTGTAAATTTTATAAGGATTGTAGGACAGTTCTAACATAATACTCAGCTATCAAGCCCAAATAAGGACCTTAATAATGTATAATAATTCATATAAAGAGAGATCCAGGGTCCTTGTACAAGTGGAATTTCTTTTCTTGCACCAAGCTGGGACAACTACTTCTTCACAGTCGCTTTTGTACATTGGTTGTGAGTTTTAAAATAAAGGTTATAAGTTTGACTGGGTCTGGTGTTAGCCTCTGTTACTGGTGATTGATGACAGGCTTGGAATCTAGTTATAGCGTACATATGCACACACAGACTCACACACATACTCCCCTCAATATGCATATGTTGAATTCACAAAAATAATTTATTTTATTGAAAAATACCTGCAATATTATATACATCTATATTTCTCATTTTCTCTTTTCAAATTCTAGTTAAACTGTCTTACTTTTGACTCATAAGAATAAAAATTCAGGAGCATATACACCATCTCATATGGAGACAAATTTTCTGATAGGGTAGGTTCAGATATGCAGATATAAGATTGATGCCCAGCCTGGAGCTCTTGTACAATGGCTATAATAGTACACTCTGTCCTTTTAATAGTCCCTGCAGCTGTTGCTTCTAGGCCTTATATGCTACTGATTTTGTAAATAGTATAATCGTTTCTTTAAAAAGAATGTCTGGTTGATTTGGGAAAGTTCCGATAGAAAATTTCTAAATTTTCACATCTGGAGCCAAAATTCTAGGTTGGGTTATAAAAATTCACTATGCTGAAGATCATGATCTCCTTTCAGTTTGTTTTAGAAAGTGCAGCTGTGATTCTTGCTTGCATTTGTTTTTGTACCTAAATATGATTAGTCAGGTAAACACTCTTGATGATAACTCTCTGAATATTTAAATTTTATATGCAATGGGTCCTTGGAGCAGACAGCATCACTAGATGAGAAAAAAAAAAAAACTGTGAATGCATTATTTAAGTTTAAAAAAGTGCTCAATGTAGTCTGGAATTTCTTCCAAATCACAGCACTTTCTGGTGATTGTCTAATCCGAGTTTAGCTTCATGATGACTTCTCTTTTTCTTTGATAAATAATCCAAAGGAGTGGGTCCCCTGATGCCTTTTCTTATTCATTCTCTGAAAATAAGTGCGGATGAAAATAAATAAAATTTATAATAGGCATTATTGGTTCTCAACCATCTATTTAATCTGATGAGAAGATAGCAAGCCGGGTGAGTTTTGACCAGCATAGGGCAGGGAGTCAGTGCCTGGAAGAACAATTTGGAATATGTAAGAATCCTCTCCTAGCCATTGGAACCATAGGATACACTGATATAAAGCCCTCTTCCATGTTTACTGAAAGATTAAATGAATAAAGAATTTGCTAACTCTTTATTTCTGCTAATAAATCTAATCAACTCCCTCACTTCAGCCAGCCTAATTTTTTTTTGTAATGATGAAATTATTTGTGGAATACTTTACAAGTACATGGATCAGATAACTGATTAGGGCAGTTGTAGTGCATTGGCTTTTTCTCATAGCAAAATTTGGAGGGGAAAACATTTCTTCGTATCGAATTGTTTTCTTGAATTCAATAGAAATAGATATAGTTGTATTACCTAGAATTCTCACATAAAATACTATGAAGGCCCTTAAAGTGAAAAGAATTAATTATTTAAAATCAAAGATCTCTGTTACCTAAATGATGCAGATATTTTCATGCCTAATGTTTGAATAGATTTCATCTAAAAAGAACACCGAATTCTGTTAAGAAAATTGAGATACAGGGTTTGCAGTTGAGGTTGGGGCTGCTGTTAATATTTAACTTTGTATTTATTAGCATTGTGGTCATATAACACCACAAGTACGTCTTATTTAACATTTGACTTGAAGAGGCACAATATTTTAAAAATCATAAAACTTAAGGAAACCTCAGTTGATCTAGTACAAATGCATCTGGACATTCAGGTTTGACATGTAAATTCTGAATTTTGATAGTTTACCTGAGGAAAGAAAGATGCCTTAATCTAGTGTTATTTTATGATATAGACAGCAAAGTATTTGTTATTTTTCCTCTGTAGTCCATTTGTCTTTGATATTTCTTTCCTTTTGCTCAAGTAACAACAGCAACAACAAAAAAAAAACAAAAATAAAAAGCATTAGTACCTATTTGAAAGGACAAGTTGTATTTTGGTATGTTTATTTTTGTTATTAAATTTGAACTTCAGAATCAGGTGACTTTTTAAAGTTAATATAATTAAAATCCAGTTATACCCCATGGAAGTAAAAGAAATAAAAGGACATTTAAATTTTGTGTAGTAGCAGGATTTGTGGAAGATTAATAATTGTGATTTACATGCACATTTTACTTTGAAATATAAATTAATGAGTTATTAATGTCATTTAAATGAAAAGTAACATGATCTTAAATAACATCCTGGTAAATTTTCATGAGTCACTTTACAGACTGATTTTTACATTGGTTACAAAATTGTAATTTCCACCAATAAAGACTTAAAATAGAATATTATCAAACAGGCAGTGAAGTTGTTTTTCATAGAAATGTTAGAATTTATATTAAAAATGGTTTTATACTTGAATACTATCAAAGAAGTCATTCATTTTCCTTTTCAATAATGTTTTCATCAATGATTTTTGAGCCATCTTTTGAAGTTGAAGTTCAAAACATCTGTATTCCATTTTTGAAATGTTTATATATATTACAAAACATATTTTGTGTTTTGATTAACTGGGTCTAAATTTTATTTATTGTGTTTGCTTCTCAGTCACTTTTTAAATTACCAGACTTTGAGTTCCTTTTCAATGAAAAAAAGAAGATGTGAAATTACTACATGTTGTCAAAAGAAAGCATTTATTTATTAAATATTTATTGAACATCTGCTTCTTTCTGCCACTGTTGTATCATTGGGAACACAACAGTAAACAAAACAGAAAAAAAATTCCAGGCATCAGGGGAACTAAAATTCTAAAATAGTAGGACAAGAGAGTCAATTTCCAAAAATAGGTAAAGTAAATAAAAAGTAGACAATAATAATGGTTGGATAAAGAGAGAGAAAATTTCAAGATGGGAGTTTATGATTTTCAATGGAGTGATCAGGGAAGTCATTCCTGAAAAGGTAACATTTTAACAAATATCTGAAGTGAGATAATAAGTGAGCCATGCAGACAACTGGACCTGAGAATTTTGAGAGCAATCGGCACATGTAAAGACCCTAAGGCAGGAGCAAGCCTTCTGTGTTTCAGGAAGAATACAGAAAAGTCTATGTTCATGATGCATTTGTGTTTTTTCATAGAAATTTGAAAGTTTAGTTTCTAAACTATTATTTAAATTGGTATTTGCAAATAACATATCAACAAAATAAGGAGAATGTATATATATAATCTCAAAGAAAATATGTTGATATTCATAGCATATGTTGCTTAAACAGAAAAATAATATCTAGAAAAAAAGGGAGGTTAGAGTTAGAGTTACATGCTACTCAATATTAGTCAATCTGCTTTTGAAGTATTTTGTGACATTTTAGGTATTCTGTTTTCAAAAGGCTACAAATTACTAGAAACCTAACCCAGAGGAAGAGATTATATGCTAGGGGAACATAAGACCACATCATATAAGGAACAATGGGAGGACCCAGGATGTTGGGTCTGCAGTTTAAAAGTCTTCCAAGGAGGAAAGTGAACAGAGAAAATGATAGCTCTCAACTATTGAATATTTGTTTTCACCCAATTAATTTTTTTATTGAATGGATAGAAAAGAGAGATAAATTTGTTACTGAATACCACTAAAAGGATTGTTTGGAAACATTTAATGAATAAGTATAATGTATAATTCCTTTTATTAAGCTATACATTTTTTTAATGTAATATTTCTGGGAATGAATACCAGAAAGACTGAATATCAGAAAGAGTTTCAGATCTTAGATACATCTCATTTGTGCTTAGCTAATGGATAATTATATACTTCATGATATAGTTATAAAAATAACATATAAGGACAATCTAGTATAATTTTGGAAATATTAGGTACTTAGTGTCTGTTGAAGGGAAGTAGTGAGGAAAGGAAAGGAGAAATGCAAGGGAGAAAAAAACTATTGAATATTGTATCAGCAATAACCATGAGATTTTAAGTCTGGAAATTATTCTTGAGCTATGTAACTCAACTCCTTACATATACGTTGCTCTTATGTAGCTCAAATTATAATTTGACAGGTCACCCAAGAGTAGTTACTCTATCAATATGTTTTTAGAACTCCTAATAAAAAGTACTGTTTTGAAATCTCAGTTAGCTCATGCAATTACCTAATGCAATTGTAGTTATTTCAGAGTTCTAACAATGAAAGCCATCTGAGATTGGATTGTACTAACCTCAGAAGGAATAGAAAGTATTATTACTTTAGTAATAATGTACTAAATAGTGACCCAGTGACAGACTGGGTCACTATTTGTTGATTCATAATCCTAAGGTCCACATACTAATGCTAGTGATTTGTGATTGTAAGTTGTATATGTGTAAAAAGAATCAGAATTCTTTATGGTCTTCTTTCTGGTATACATAGAGATAATCTTCTTTTTAATTCCATAAGGGTTTTTGAATCAATTTTGGTTCATTTTCATATATTGCACTCTTAGTTGTTAGGCCTATTTTCCCAAATCAAAATTGCTAGGTTACTCACACACAAAAAAGATCAAAGCTAGACTTTTTGATATGTATTTATTATTTTTGAATTGCATTAGAAACTAAACATATCTCCTAGTGAATATGCACCTTAACATCTAATGATAGCTACTCTATAAAAGGTTTATTTTTCACGTTACCTAGAATATTTGATTTAACCAAAAGTTACTGCAAAATCTATTCCTTAAATCTCTCTCTTCACATGATGAGTTGTTTGGTGACACAGGTGGATGCTCAGCCTTTTGAAAGCCAAAACACTTCTCACTAAAATATTGGAATATATTTTCCAGCCCACCTTTTATATATTGAGCCCTTCTTTGTTATTATGTTAACTTGATTCTCTCTGTTTCTAAGTGAACCACAGCAGGAATTCTTACCTGCTGCTTAGATTCGCCCCAGAGAATAGAATCTTCAAAGATATGTACTTTTAGGTCTAACATAAAAGGGAGACATAGGTACATATTTTATAAATGGTATTCAACCTATGCATGACAGAGCAGAGCTTGATAGACACCTCATTAGAAATGTCTCTGCCGCTTGGTTTTCTCAAAATATAGATTTCATTAAATGTTTCGTGTTTGCTCTAATTTTCCCGTGGTTGCCCAATTATCAAATATATATATATTTTTTACTTAGAAGTATGTTCTTGTGTCTTTTCCATGTCTGAGAATATAGTCATTCCAATTAAAATGAAATGATATTCATATTCATGTGAATGAATGCATTTATTTATTGAATATATAGGTTCAGGGCCTCTACCTGCTGATTTAGTTCAGAGATCTCTCATTAAGCTTATTTTTTTTTCCTGTCCTCACTATGTGAGTCTAGATAAAAAGCCCTGTCCTTTTCTTACTTACAGAACAACTAAGAAAAGCGCTCTTTTGTTTGTCTACAAAGATTCACTGAATTATTAAGGAGAAAAGCATTTTTGCCACAACAGTGAAGATGCTGTGTTAATTTCTAGATATCCCTCTCTGAAAGCTCTTTAGCCATTTAAGATGCTGGGATTCCAGCTTCCCACCATGCTGTTTCTCTCCTCATTCCCAACTCTTCTTGTTCTCCAGCATCTACCTGTGTAACTTCTCTTTGAAATCCTTGTCCATTCATAAAGAGATGGCATTTAGGCATCTCTCTCTCTCTTTCTTTTTCTCTTCAATTCTTAGTGTTTCATAGCATGTAGTTCCCATCTCTCTTCCAACAGAATCTTTTAGTTGACCAATCACCTAGATTTAGTCTATCTAGGGTCTAGGGTTTTGTTTGTTTCATTTTAAGTTATTGTAAGTCATGTGGTGACAAATATCTTTGTGCTATAGTTACTTTGATAATTTTTTTTATTATACTTTAAGTTCTAGGGTACATGTGCACAACGTGCAGGTTTGTTACACATGTATGCATGTGTTATGATGATGTGATGCCATGTTGGAGTCCCATTAACTTGTCATTTACATTAAGTTTATCTCCTAATGCTATCCCTCCCCCTTCCCCCCACCCCACGACAGGCTCCAGGGTGTGATGTTCCCCTTCCTGTGTCCAAGTGTTCTCATTGTTCAGTTCCCACCTATGAGTGAGAACATGTGGTGTTTGGTTTTCTGTCCTAGCAATAGTTTGCTCGGAATGATGGTTTCCAGCTTCATACATGTCCCTACAAAGGACATGAACTCATCCTTTTTTATGGCTGAATAGTATTCCATGGTGTATATATGCCACATTTTCTTAATGCAGTCTATCATTGATGTACATTTGGATTGGTTCCAAGTCTTTGCTATTGTGAATAGTGCCACAATAAACACATGTGTGCATGTGTCTTTATAGCAGCATGATTTACAATCCTTTGGGATTATACCCAGTAATAGGATGGTCAGGTCAAATGGTATTTCTAGTTGTAGATCCTTGAGGAATCGCCACACATTCTTCCAGAATTGTTGAACTAGTTTACAGTCCCACCAACAGTGTAAAAGTATTCCTGTTTCTCCACATCGTCTCCAGCATGTGTTGTTTCCTGACGTTTTAATGATCGCCATTCTAACTGGTGTGAGATGGCATCTCACTGTGGTTTTCATTCACATTTTTCTGATGACCAGTGATGATGAGCACTTTTTCATGTGTCTGTTGGCTGCATAAATGTCTTCTTTTGAGAAGTGTCTGTTCATATCCTTTGCCCGGTTTTTGATGGAGTTGTTTGATTTTTTCTTGTAAATTTGTTTAAGTTCCTTGTAGACTCTGGATATTAGCCCTTTGTCAGATGGGGGATAGATTGCAAAAATTTTTCCCAATCTGTGGGTTGCCTGTTCATGCTGATAGTAGTTTGTTTTGCCATGAAGAAGCTCTTTAGTTTAATTAGATCCAAATTGTCAATTTTGGCCTTTGTTTTGGCCTTTGGTGTTTTAGTCATGAAGTCCTTGCCCATGCCTGTGTCCTGAATGGTATTGCCTAGGTTTTCTTCTAGGATTTTTATGGTTTTAGGTCTAACATTTAAGTCTCTTATCCATCTTGAATTAATTTTTGTATAAAGTGTAAGAAAGGGATCCAGTTTCAGCTTTCTACATATGGCTAGCCAGTTTGCCCAGCACCATTTATTAAATAGGGAATCCTTTCCCCATTTCTTGTTTTTGTCAGGTTTGTCAAAGATCAGATGGTTGTAGATGTGTGGTATTATTTCTGAGGGCTCTGTTCTGTTCCATTGGTCTATATCTCTGTTTTGGTTACTGTACCATGTAACTGTAACATGGTTACAGTACCATGCTGTTTTGGTTACTGTAGCCTTGTAGTATAGTTTGAAGTCAGTTAGCATGATGCCTCCAGCTTTGTTCTTTTTGCTTAGGATTGTCTTGGCAATGCAGGCTCTTTTTTGGTTCCATATGAACTTTAAAGTAGTTTTTTCCAATTCTGTGAAGAAAGTCATTGGTAGCTTGATGGGGATGGCATTGAATCTATAAATTACCTTGGGCAGCATGGCCATTTTCACGATATTGATTCTTCTGATCCATGAGCATGGAATGTTCTTCCATTTATTTGTGTCCTCTTTTATTTTGTTGAGCAGCAGTTTGTAGTTCTCCTTGAAGAGTTCCTTCACATCCCTTGTAAGTTGGATTCCTAGGTATGTTATTCTCTTTGAAGCTATTGTGAATAGGAGTTCACTCATGATTTGGCTCTCTATTTGTCTGTTATTGGTGGAGAGGAATGCTTGTGAGTTTTGCACACTGATTTTGTATCCTGAGACTTCGCTGAAGTTGTTTATCAGCTTAAGGAGATTTTGAACTGAGATGATGGGGTTTTCTAAATATACAATCATGTCATCTGCCAACAGGGACAATTTTACTTCCTCTTTTCCTAATTGAATACACTTTATTTCTTTCTCCTGCCTGATTGCCCTGGCCAGAATTTCCAACATTATGTTGAATAGGAGTGGTGAGAGAGGGCATCTCTGTCTTGTCCTAGTTTTCAAAGGGAATGCTTCCAGTTTTTGCCCATTCAGTATGATATTGCCTGTGGCTTTCTCATAAATACCTCTTATTATTTTGAGATACGTCCCATCAATACCTAGTTTATTGAAAGTTTTTAGCATGAAGGGCTGTTGAATTTGGTCGAAGGCCTTTTCTGCATCTATTGAGATAATCATGTGGTTTTTGTCTTTGTTTCTCTTTATATGTTGGATTATGTTTATTGATTTGCATATGTTGAATGAGCCTTACGTCCCAGGGATGAAGCCCACTTGATCATGGTGGATAAGCTTTTTGATGTACTGCTGGATTCGGTTTGCAAGTATTTTATTGAGGATTTTTGCATCTATGTTCATCAGGGATATTGGTCTAAAATTCTCTTTTTTTGTTGTGTCTCTGCCAGGCTTTGGTATCAGGATGATGTTGGACTCATAAAATGAGTTAGGGAGGATTCCCTTTTTTTCTATTGATTGGAATAGTTTCAGAAGGAATGGTACCAGCTCCTCCTTGTACTTTTGGTAGAATTCGGCTGTGAATCTGTCTGGTCGTGGACTTTTTTTGGTTGATAGGCTATTAATTATTGCTTCAATTTCAGAGCCTCTTATTGGTCTATTCAGGGATTCAACTTCTTCCTGATTTAGTCTTGGGAGAGTGTATGTGTCCAGGAATTTATCCATTTCTTCTAGGTTTTCTAGTTTATTTGTGTAGAGGCATTTATAGTATTCTCTGATGTTAGTTTGTATTTCTATGGGGTCTGTGGTGATATCCCCTTATTCATTTTTTATTGCATCTATTTGATTCTTCTCTCTTTTCTTCTTTATTAGTCTTGCTAGTGGTCTATCAATTTTGTTGATCTTTCCAAAAAACCAGCTCCTGGATTCATTGATTTTTTGAAGGGTTTTTTTGTGTCTCTATCTCCTTCAGTTCTGCTCTGATCTTAGTTATTTCTTGCCTTCTATTAGCTTTTGAATGTGTTTGCTCTTGCTTCTCTAGTTCTTTTAATTGTGATGTTAGGGTGTCAATTTTAGATGTTTCCTGCTAGTGGGAATATGGGATTGGCAGCTTAAAATCTTGACTCATAATATGGCTAACAGAGCACAAAATTCTCAGGATCAAGATAGATGAGTATCTGATAAGAATTTTGTTCAACCCATGCAACCAAATGATATCAAAAATTGATTATCTGATGACTGAATGCAGATGCTCTAATTTTTTTTTTTTTTAATGGGCAAAATAACCTGCCTAATTTCCAGATCTGAGCAACTATTCAGATCTGGAACTCATTGGCTAAAAAACAAGTACCTTTTGAGAGTCTTGCAACATGGTAATGAGTGTAAACAGCAATGACACCTTCAGTCTTTTTCCCAAAATATCTAAAGCAAAGCTTTAGATTGAGCAACTTGGTTAACTGTCCATCGGTCACTTTCTAAGACACAAACAGTTTAAGAGCTATTGGATACATGATCCAAATTGTCAATGATGTTCAGAGAAATGATAATCACCATGACCTTTGTTAGATTGGGTGCAAGGGCATGGTGATCAGGTAATAAATGGATTCATGACCCAGACTGGCTCATAGTAAGCCCATTGCTTTCATTGACTCACATAGTAATAATTTCTCTTGCTGTCAATTGCTTACATATTTTAAAGCAAACTTTTTTATTTTGAGATAATTGTAAATTTGCATGCAATTCTGAGAAATAATATAGAGATACCATATATTCTTTACCCAGGCTTAACCAATGTAACCTTTTGCAAAACTACACTATCACAACAAAGATATTGCCATTGATTTAGTCAAAATATTGAAGACTGATCACAAGAGTCCCTCACATTACCTTTCTGTAGCCTCATCTACTTCCATACAGTCCTCACCACCTTTATAAACATTGAAAACCACTAGTCTTTTATTTGTCTAATTTTTTCATGTAAAGACTTTTCTGTGAATGGGATCATATAGTGTGGAACGTTTTCAGATTGTATTATTTTTCGCTCAATATAGTACTCTGAGATTCATAAAAGCTACTTAACCATTCATACACTGAAGGACATTTGAACTGCTACCAGGTTTTGCTTATTATCAATAAAGTTGTGATTTATATTTGTGCATAAGTTTTTATGTGAACATAATTATTTATTTCTTTGTTATAAATTCCCAGAGGTGCAATTCTGAGTTTTATGGTAGGTACATTTTACTTCTTGTTGTTTTGTTATTGTTATTGCTGTTGCTGTTTTGTTTTTAAAGAAACTGCAAAACCATTTTCCGGACTGGGTTGTGTCATTTTGCATTTCCACTGGCAATATATGAGTAAGCTAGTTTCCCTGCATCCTCAACCATATTTGGTGTTGTCACTGTGTTTTATTTTAGCTATTCTGATAGGTGTAGTGATATCTCATTGTGCTTTAAATCAGCATTTCCCTAATGGCTGATGACATTGAATATCTTTTCATGTGCTTGTTTGCCATCTGTGTATTCTCTTGTGAAATGGCTCTTCATGTCTTCTGCCATTTTCTCATTAGATTGTTTGCTCTTTTACAGTTGAGTTTTGAGAGCTTTTTAAATATATTCTAGATATAGTCCTTTTTTGGATATGTGGTTTGGAGCTTATTTCATCATCCTCTGAACAGGGTCTTCTGCAGATAATGAAAGAAAATTGATGAAGCCCAATTTATGATTTTTTGCTTTGTATGGATTTTGTTTTTGATGTCAAGGCCAAAAATTATTTGTATTCCTCTATATCCTGAATATTTTTTAAAGTTTTATAGTTTTACACTTACATTTAGAACTCATGATTCATTTTGAATGAAATTTTGCATAATCTCTGAGATTTAGTTCAAGATTCATTTTCTCCCTCATGGATGTCTAATTACTCCATCATTTGCTGAAAAGGCAGTCACTCCACTGAATTTCTTTGCGCTTCATCAAAGGTCAGTTGGGCATATTCTTGTGCTTTTTAGATTTCTCTATTTTGTTTCATTAATGTATATGTATATCTCCCTACCAATAGCCAACAGTCTTGGTTACTACAGCTATCTAATAGGTCTTGAAATCTGGTAGACTGATTTCTCCACCATTTTTCATGAAAATGTTCTTAGGTACTCTAGTTCTTTATTCTTTTTTCATATAAATATTAGTCTTTCTGTAACTATGAAAGTCATTGTAACTGATGGGAATTACGTTAAATGTATATATCAGTTGAGAAACAAATAACATATTTTCTATGACTCTTTCAACTCAATAATACAGTATCATCTCCCCAGTTTTTACATATTCTTGAATTTCTTCTGTCTATGGTGGATAGTTTTCTGCGTAGAGGTCCTGTACATGTTTTCTTACATTTACACCTCTAAATATTTTCTTTTTTGAAAAAAATTTTACAATGTATTGCATTTTAAATTGTGACGTCTGTGTGTCATTGCTAGAATACAGAAATAAAATTGGTTATTATGTTTATCTTATGTCCTGTGATCCTGCATACAGAAAAGTTTTATTTTTCATTTTTTGATCTGCATGTGTTCTATTTCCACTTTTTTCCTTATTGCACTACTGAGACCTTCCAGGCTTGCATTGAATAAAAGTAGTGAAGCAAACACTCTTGCCTTATTCTCAATCTTAGGTGTAAAGAATTTAGTCTTTCCCTACGAAGTATAAAATTAGCTGTAGGTTTTTTGTAGATGTTCTTCATCAAGTAGAGGAATTGCTCCTCTAATCCTTTTTATTATTTTTTGAGAATTGTTCTTAAAAATAAATGTTGAATGCTGTAAAATGCTTTCTCTGCATCAGTGAATGTAATCATGTGATATTTATTCTTTAGCCTGTTAATTTGGTTAATTGCACTGATTGATTTTGAAATATTGAAACAGCCTTCATCCCTGGAATAAATTTCACTTGGTGATGGTGTATAATTCACTTTTTTATATAAATTATTTCTATTGATTATTATAATATTTAGTTATATTTTTACACCTATATTCATGAGGGATATATAGGGATATGAGAGATACTGATCTGTAGTTTTCTTTATTCTGTGTTTCTGATTTTGGAACCAGGGTAATACTCACTTCATTAAAAAAAGTGGCAAGTGATGACTCTTTCTATTTAAAAAGTGATTGCATACAATTGGTGTTATCCTTTTGATGTCTGCAGGGTCTGTAGTTATATGCTCTATTTCATTCCTGATACTGATAATGTCTGTCTTTACTCTCTTTTTGTCAGTCTTGCTACAGGTTTTTCCATTTTATTCTTTTAAAAATACCAGGTCTATTTTATTGATTTTTTTTTCTATAACTTTTTCTCTTTTCAAGTTCATTGGTTTCTGCCCTTATCTTTTTTCTTCCTTGTGCTTGCTTTAAATTTATTTTGCTGTTTTTCCTTCTACTACCGTGAAGTGGAAGCGAAATCATTGATTTGAGACTCTTCTTCTTTTCTACTGTATATATTTAGTGCCACAAATATCTCTTCAGTATTACTTTAGTTGTGTTCCATAATGTTTGATATATTTTACTTTCATTTATATTCAGCTTAAGGTATGTTTTGATTCCCCTAGAGAATACTTCTTTAACCCATGAATTATTCAGAAATGTATTTAGTTACTATATGTTTGGAGAATTTCTTACATTCTGTTATTGATTTATTTTGATTCCATTGTGATTGGAACATACTTTGTATGATTTTAATTCTTAGTTTTATGGCCCAGAAAATAACCTATTTTGGGTGACATTTTGTGGGCACTGTAAATAAATGTGTATCCTGCTTTGATTGGGAAGAGTATTTCTATGAATGTCAGTTAAATTTTCCCTATTTAACAATGTTGCCTAGTTCATCTATATCTCTACTGATTTTCTATCATCTAATTCTTATATTTGTTGTGAAAGAGGAGTTTTAAATTCTCCTACTATAACTTTGCATTTGTTTATTTCTGCTTGCAGTTCTATCAATTTTTGCTTCACCTATTTTTGCAGCTGTTTTTTAGTGCATATGCATTTAGGATTGTTGTCTTCTGTGGAAGCTGGCAATTTTAATATTATATAATGAACTCCCTGTTTCTGATAATATTCTCTCCTCCGAAATCTATTTTATTTTATATTAATATATTAATTGAGATATTAATTAATTCTGTTCCCTTTTCACAAATGTTTGCATAATGTATCTTTTCCATCCTTTTAGTTTAGATTTTTCTTTTACTTTTTAAGTGTTTATGGGTTTAGGGGTATAAATGCAGTTGTGTTACATGGATGTATTGAGTAGTGGTGAACTCTGGGCTTTTAGTTTACCCATCACCTGAATAGTGTACATTGTACCCAGTAGGTAGTATTTCATCTGTGGCTCTCCTCCCACCCTCCCATCTTTTGAACTCTCTAGTATCTAATTTTCCACGCTGAATGTTCATATGTACCCACTGTTTAGCTCCTACTAATTAGTGAGAACATGTGGCTTTCAACTTTCTGTTTCTGAGTCATTTTATTAAGGTTAATGGCCTCCAGTTCCATTGATGTTGCTGCAGAATACATGGTTTTATTATTTTCTAATAGTTGAGTAAAATTCCATTTGGATGTATCTATATAAACTGCATTTTAAATCCTATCATCCCTTGTTTGACACTTAGATTGATTCCATGACTTTGCTATTGTGAATATTGCTGTGATAAACATATAAGTGCAGGTGTCTTTTTGATAACATGATTTCTTTTCTTTTAGTGAATATCTAGTTCTATTTTAACTCTTTGAGAAATCTCTGTATGATTTTCCATAGAGGTTATACTAAGATATATTTCTACCAACATTTGTATAAGTGTTCCCTTTTCTCTGCAGTCTCATTAACATCTGGTGTTTTTGACTTTTTAATAGCCATTTGAACTGGCATAAGATGGTGTCACATTGTGGTTTTAATTTACATTTTTCTGATGATTATTAATATTAAGAATATTTTAGATGTTTGTTGGGCACTTACATGTCTTCTTTCAAAAATGTTTGTTAATGTTCTTTGCCTACTTTTTAATAGGGTTGTTTGTTTTTTTCTTGTTGAGTTGTTTGACTTTCTTGTAGATTTTGTATGTTAACTCTTTGCCAGATGCATAATTAACAATTTTGACCCATGCTGTAGGTGGTTTGATTACACAGTTGACTGTTTCTTTTGCTAGGTTTTCTTTAGGGTTTGTTTGTTTGTTTGTTTGTTTGTTTTTGATGAGGTCTCCCTCTGTCACCAGAATGGAGTGCTGTGACACTATCTAGACTCACTGCAACCTCTGCGTCCTGGGTTCAAGTGATTCTCCTGCCTCAACCTACTGAGTAGCTGGGAATACAGGTGCACACCACCAAGCTCAGATAATTTTGTATTTTTAGTAGAGACAGCATTTCACCATGTTGGTCAGGATGGTCTCGATCTCTTTACCTTGTGATCTGCTCACCTTGGCCTCCCAAAGTGATGGAATTACAGGCATGAGCCACCATGCCCTGCCTCTTCTAGGGTTTTTATAGTTTCAGGTCTTATATTTAAGTATTTACTCCATCTTGAGTTTAATTTTTGTATGTGGTAAGATATAGGAGTCCAGTTTCATTCTTTTGCATATGACTTTCCAATTTTTCCAACACCATTTATTCAATAGGGTGTCTTTTTCCCAATGTATATTTCTGTTTACTTTGTCAAAGATCACTTAGTTATCCACATTTGACTTTATTTCTGTTTTTTGTTTTGTTATGTTTTTGTTTTTGTTTTTGTTTTGAAAAGTAGTCTCTCGCTGTTGCCCAGGCTGGAGTGCAATGGAGCGATCTCTGCTCACTGAAACCTCCGCCTCCCAGATTCACATGATTCTCCTGCCCCAGCCTCTTGAGTAGCTTGGGATTACAGGTGCACACCACCACACTCAATTAATTTTTGTGTTGTTAGTAGAGACGGGGTTTCACTATGTTGGCCAGATTGGTCTCAAACTCCTGACCTCGTGATCCATCCTCCTTGGCCTTCCAAAGTGCTGGGATTATAGGCTTGAGCCACCATGCCTGGCCTATCTCTGGGTTCTTTATTCTGTTCCATTGATCTATGTGTTTGTTTTTTTATACCAATACTTTGCTGTTTTGGTGGTTGTAGCCTTGCAGTATAATTTGAAGACAGGTAATGCAATACCTTCAGCTTTATTCTCTTTGCTTAATATTGCTTCAGCTATTTGGGCTCTTTTTAGGCTCCATATGAATTTTGGGATTTTTAAATAAATTATGTGAAGAATGGCATTTGCAATTTGATGGAAATTGTATTGAATCTGTAGATTGCTTTGGGCAGTATGGTCATTTTAACAATACTGATTCTTCTGATCCATGATCATAGTAATATTTTTCCACATGCGTCATCTATGATTTATTTAATCAGTGTTTTGTACTTCTTCTTCAAGAGATATTTCACCTCATTAGTGAAGTGTATTCCTAGGTGTTTGTTTGTTTGTTTGTTTTTTGCTATTGCAAATAAGAATGAGTTTTTGATTTGGTTCTCAGCTTGTTTTTTATTGGTGTATAGAAATACTACTGATTCTTCTCATTGATTTTGTATGCTGAAATTTTACTGAAGTCCTAGAGTAATGAGGATAAAAATAAAAGGCATCTAAATTGGAAATAAAAAAAGCCAAATTTTCTCGGTTTACTGATGATATGTTCTTATACCTAGAAATCCTTGAAGACTGATCCTTTTATTTTAAATCTATTTACATTTTAATATTTGAAGTGACTTTATTATAAACATATGGTTGGGTCACATTTTTCTCATATGATGTGCCAATCTCTGTCCTTACGTTAATCGCTTAAGACCATTTACATTTGATGTGATATTTGATAGGATGGGGTCTGAGTCTGACATTTTTGGTTTCTTTCCGTTTGTTCTGTTTTTTTGTGTTTATGTGTCTTTGTTTTCTTTTTCTGCCTTCTTGTATTGTGTAAAGATTTTTAAAAATGTATACATAGTTGTTTCCCTTTATTTATTTTATGTGTTTCTTAGCGGTTTTCCTATGTATTACGTTGTATATATGTATAACTTATGTCAGCCTATTGGTGTTGTAATTTCACTGCTTCAAGTGAAGTGTATAAATCTATCTTCCTCTATATTATTTTATACTTAATAATTTTAATATATTTGTATTAAATATTTTATCTGCATATGTGTCATTCAGTATTCTGCAGGGATTTGGAGCCTCCTAAGGTGTATAAACCAGATTGGCAGGCTGTAAAGTTAAGTTAGATTTTATATTGTAGGCTCGAGTCTGAAATTTGTAGGGCAGACTAGCATATTGTAAACTCACTTAAGATTTTCATGTTTCAATCTTAAAGCAGGATTCTTTCTTTTCTAGGAAATCTCAACTTTTGTCTAAAGATTTTGAACTGATTGAATGAGGTCCACCCACATTATCAAGATGAATTTCTTTTACTTACAGTCAACTGATTGTACATATTAATAATATCTACAAAATACCTTCACAGTGACATCTATATTAATGTTTGACCAAAGAACTGGGCCCAAAGCTTAGGCAGGTTGACACATAAAATTAATATCAGAACATACATTTAGAATACATCAGACAATATTTTAATTTTTTTTCTTCCTAAGTCAAACATAATTTAGAAAGAGGAGAGAGAAATTTTCTTTAGAAACAAGAGAGAAATAATGGATTAAATCTAACTATTTTTTCTATTATTTTGTTATTTTTTTTTCTGTGGTGTTTCAAGATTCCTTCTTTTATCCTTTCCTTTCTATTTGGAGATCTTTCTTTAGCTATTTTAGGATAGTTATACGGACAACGATGTTTCTTAGTATTCATTCACCTGAGAATGTCTTAATTTCTCCATTTTTTTCAGCAAACATTTGCATTAGATACAGCATCCTGAGTTGACAATTCCTTTTTATTCAGCACTGGAAAAATACTGTGACACTTCCCTCTGGCCCTAATAGTTTCTGGTAAGAAACTTGCTGTCATTCAAATAGCTTTTCCCTATAGGTAAAGTGTCATTCCTCTCTTGCTGCTTTCAGGACTTTGCTTTGTTTGTAGCTTTCTGGAGGTTGATTACAATAAAGTGTGAGTTTCTTTGGGGTTATCTTGTTTGGGGTTCACTCAGTTTCTTGATTCCATTGTCTTGTCTTTTGTCAATTTTGGAAAGTTTTACCTATTCTGTTTTCAAATGCTCTTTAGCCTTGCCTTCTTTCTCTTTCTTCCATGCATGTTATGATGTGAGTGGTAGATATTAGGTACTTTTTAATAATCTCACAGTTCTTGAGGCTCTGTTTATTACTAGCCCTTTCCCAGTCCATTTCTCTGTTTTTCAGATTAGTTTCTAGTCCATCTTTAAGTTCACTAATTATTTCCTCTGTGTTTTCCATTCTCCTTTTTCAGTCCATCCACTGAGTTTTCAACATTCCAGTTATCGTATATATGTAGTTAAAAGTGTACATTATTTCTTCTTTAAATGTTTTATGTATTTTCTGAGACTTGTGGTCTCATTTTTGGAAGTTTCTGTTTTTTCAGGAATGTCTGTAGCTGCACATTGTGACTTTTTTTGATGATGGTTGCTTTGAAGTCTTTGTCAAATATTGTCAGATATTATAACATATCCGTCATTAATGAGTTGGCATCCATTGAGTTTTTTTCATTCAATTTGAGATCACACTGGTTATTGGTATAACAAATAATTTTCATTACAAACTTATACATTTTGGTTATTATGTTATGAACCTCTCAATCAAGTTAAAATTTTTTATAGCTGCCTGTCTCTGACACTGCTGTAACAGGAGAAGTGTGTTACTGCCTCGTCTCTGCCAGATAGAGGCTGATGTCCAGTTTTCTCACTTTTCCTTCATTAACACATCAGAAGCAGTATTTAGATGTTATTGAATGGGGATGGTAGTATCTACTTCTCAGTAGTCTTTCACAGATACCTTCCTGTTGAGAGTGGTAGTAGATCTTTGTTAAACTCCTCACGTGAGTATCACTGGCATTAGAGTGGTGGGGCTGGCCTCATTACTAATGGGTATTAGTAAAATTCTCACTCTCAACTAGGCCTCCTCTGACATCATCCCAATAGAAAAGGGGAGGGACAGACTTCCTACATAGTACCCAGCAAAGGTGGAAGTCCTTGATTCTTATTTAGCCTTTTTTTTTTTTTTTTTTTTTTTAAATTTATTTATTATTATTAAACTTCAAGTTGTAGGGTACATGTGCACAATGTGCAGGTTTGCTACATATGTATACTTGTGCCATGTTGGTGTGCTGCACCCATCAACCCGTCATTTACATAAGGTATAACTCCCAATGAAATCCCTCCCCCTCCCCCCTCCCCATGATAGGCCCCGGTGTGTGATGTTCCCCTTCCCGAGTCCAAGTGATCTCATTGTTCAGTTCCCACCTATGAGTGAGAACATGCGGTGTTTGGTTTTCTGTTCTTGTGATAGTTTGCTAAGAATGATGGTTTCCAGCTGCATCCATGTCCCTACAAAGGACACAAACTCATCCTTTTTTATGGCTGCATAGTATTCCATGGTGTATATGTGCCACATTTTCTTAATCCAATCTGTCACTGATGGACATTTGGGTTGATTCCAAGTCTTTGCTATTGTGAATAGTGCTGCAATAAACATACGTGTGCATGTGTCTTTATAGCAGCATAATTTATAATCCTTTGGGTATATACCTAGTAATGGGATGGCTGGGTCATATGGTACATCTAGTTCTAGATCCTTGAGGAATCGCCATACTGTTTTCCATAATGGTTGAACTAGTTTACAATCCCACCAACAGTGTAAAAGTGTTCCTATTTCTCCACATCCTCTCCAGCACCTGTTGTTTCCTGACTTTTGAATGATCGCCATTCTAACTGGTGTGAGATGGTATCTCATTGTGGTTTTGATTTGCATTTCTCTGATGGCCAGTGATGATGAGCATTTTTTCATGTGTCTGTTGGCTGTATGAATGTCTTCTTTTGAGAAATGTCTGTTCATATCCTTTGCCCACTTTTTGATGGGGTTGTTTGTTTTTTTCTTGTAAATTTGTTTGAGTTCTTTGTAGGTTCTGGATATTAGCCCTTTGTCAGATGAGTAGATTGCAAAAATTTTCTCCGATTCTGTAGGTTGCCTGTTCACTCTGATGGTAGTTTCTTTTGCTGTGCAGAAGCTCTTTAGTTTAATGAGATCCCATTTGTCAATTTTGGCTTTTGCTGCCGTTGCTTTTGGTGTTTTAGACATGAAGTCTTTGCCCATGCCTATGTCCTGAATGGTACTACCTAGGTTTTCCTCTAGGATTTTTATGGTATTAGGTCTAACATTTAAGTCTCTAATCCATCTTGAATTAATTTTCGTATAAGGAGTAAGGAAAGGATCCAGTTTCAGCTTTCTACTTATGGCTAGCCAATTTTCCCAGCACCATTTATTTAGCCTTTTTTAAAAAAAATACCCTACCTAATTACAGTCTGTTGGTGATGGAAGTCTATGCTATCCACTTGCCTTTGATAGTACAGGTAGGAGTGGGGCATGGTTTTTTTGTGTGTGGTATTTGGTTAGAGTAATCAACTTTTTCTTCAAGTCTTCTGTCTTCCTCGGATGTTACTTTCCTGGTCCTTTGGTTAGACACATTAGGCACATTGAGGGGTCATTTTTTAAAAATTGTTTCCTTGTTTTCTATGTACCTGATTTTATTTCTTGGTTTCCAGCTTCTTGAGTTCCAAGTTTTGAGTATATCAGACAAAAAGAAACCCTGTAAACTAATCACTATCTTTGCCCTTGATCCTAAGGTCCCTAGTCTGTTTCCCTCTTCTCTCATCTTTTCATGGTCTTCTTCTGTTTGTCCAGGGTTTTTAGTTATACTTAGTGGGAGGAATAAGATAAAGTAATTCTATTCAATGTTCCCTTTGGTACAATTTTAATAGACATTCTTGAGCATTGATTAAAATCCCCACATCAATTTATTGGTCTGGGGGATAAGAGTTATCATAATGATGAATACCAAGCCTGTTTCTGAAATTACTCTTCACATCTAAGTTAGCAAATAAAGAATATTCTCACTTTTTAGGGGGTAAATACCAGATATTAATGGCATCTTAGATACCCAAAGGATGCATGAAGATGGTACCTGTTATATCTCTATTTAATTCAGTATATTGATGTCATACTATTCATAAGACTGAATGTGCTGGTACTGAAAAGTGCTTTGGAGTTTGGTAAGATGTGAATTCCAAAAGATAGGAGATAAACCCACCGAATATCCAGGGATTAAACATATCAGTGAAGTTTTCAAGTGGGGCAATGATACAGGATATATGGTACCATGTCCACCAGCAGAAGGGAAGAATTATCACATCCACACTTTTATTCACCATGATGCCTACTAAGTCTTTTCACGTTCTGGATAGAGTAGATTTTACACTTGGGCATACTGTCCTGGCACATTTTGTAAATGACAGAGAAGATTTACAGTTTTCAATCACGCACAAAATATAAATACAAATGAGAGAGAAGATTTCAGTTTACAGTTTTCAATCATGCACAAAATATAAATGGCTCTGTGATGTGTGTGGTAAAGACATGTCTGCCACTTGGGTCATATGACTCAGAAGACCCTATAGTGTTAGAAATACTCAGAAGACCCTATAGTGTTAGAAAGTTGCTGATGGGCCCATTAAGGAAAACTAAGAATGGACTTTAGTGTATTCACAACATAGGTCATGTATTTTGACCAAAATACAGAGGAATATACACTGTTAAATATACACTATTCCAAAACCATCATTGTGTATTCTACTAAGCACTTTTAGAGAAGAAATGCCTATCTATGGGACATCAAGCGATTATGTTGCCAGAAATATCCTTAAAGTGCGGGGTTCTGTCAAGACTTAAAAACCCACAAACTTGGGTGGCCCCAGAAGCAATCCATTCAGGATCAGATATGAGCAAAGGCAGAAGGCACATGTAAGTCATCCAGACATCAATGTCATCTTCCCTATCGGGCACTGTGAATGGTTAAACTTGAGTGTCAACTTGATTGGATTGAAGGATGCAAAGTATTGATCCTGGGTATGTCTGTGAGTGTGTTGCCAAAAGAGATTAACATTTGAGTCAGTGGACTAGGAAAGGCAGACACACCCTTAACCTGGGTGGGTACCATCTAATCAGCTGCCAGTGCGACCAGAATAAAATGCAGGCAGAAGAATGTGAAAAGATTAGACTGGCTTAGCCTCCCAGCATACATCTTTCTCCAGTGCTGGGTGCTTCTTGTCCTTGAACATCAGACTTCAAGTTCTTCAGCTTTGGGACTCATATTGGCTTCCTTGCTCCTCAGCTTGCAGATGGCCTATTTTGTGACCTTGTGATCATGTGAGTTAATACTCCTTAATAAACTCCCCTTTATATATATATATATATATTTAATAATATATATATCATATATAACTAACAGGATATATATGTGTGTATATATCCTATTAGTTCTCTCCCTCTAGAGGACCCTGACTAATCCAGATACCATATCATTTCCCAGTGTATACCTCTCAGCTCACAGGTGTGACCACCTGTGTGTGTGAGGAACATATTTTGACTAGTGATTGTTGAAGAAAAATCTAACCCTGTTTCATGAATTGAACTTTGTGCATGGTACAAGTTGATATTGGGCAGCTACTGCACTACAACTCTACTTATGGAGATGGAATTCTCTTAATTGGTACAAGTTTGATAAGAGCACTTCATCATCACTGTATATTGAAAAGCAAAGAGCCTAATGTAAATATGCATATCAACTACTGAGCAGTGATACTTTAGATGGTTGCTCAGGGATCTTTAAGAAAAAGTTTAGATAATAAGGTATAGGTAATCCAAAAAAAAGAATATGGCTAGACCAATGAGAATGAATACAAAGTGTGAATATCTTTTTATCACATTAGTAACCATCAGAGAACATCTACCATGTGAGTAAAGATAATCAAGTAAACACAGCGATGTGGCCTTTCAACATGAACCAGTCTTGGTCATTAACTATCCTAGTACTGACATAACTGAATAGCTGTGGTAGTAAGGGCAGAGACTATTAATGGAGTAAATAATCATGGGGCCTCAATTACCAAATCTTGTCTGTATACTGTCACTACTGAAGATCCAAACTACAATCACAGAGATCCACACTTTAATAGAAGCATCCCCCTAAAGGGAGCAATCACTCACTTGGTGACTAATTGAATATATTGAATTTTTTTTATTTTAGAAGGGAAAGTGATTCTTTCTGATGGGAATTGGCACATATTCCAAGTATGGGTTTGTGTTTCCTGCCAGCAAAGTTTCAGGAAACACCACTATTCACATTTTTAAAGGGTGTTTGATCCGTTGACAAGGATGGTCTTGGGTAAGATTACTTCAAACACAGGGAACAATTTCATAGCAAAGGAGCTGTGGCTGAATGTACATGGCCAAGGGAACGAACACGTATCTTTACATATTCCACCCTTCAGACCATCCAGACAACTGGTTTCCTGATAATGTGATTAAACAGACTAATGAAAGTGCAGCTGGGACTTCAGCTTGGTGATGATATTCTGTAAGGATAGGTGCCCTTCCCTGTGATAAAAGATTCATCCCAAAACAGTGATTGGTAAATAGTGCCATGTCTCCAGTAGATAGAATATATGGATCTGAGAACCCAAGTGTAGAAGTAGGAGCCTCCTCTTATAGGCATTCTCAGTGATCCACGTGCAGTTGTGCTTTCTGTTCTCTCCACTCTAGGCTCTATGTAGTTAAAGGTACTGGTTTTCAGACAAGAAAGATCACATCAGGGAATATAGTGAATGTTCCATTAAATTTTATATGCCAAAGTTTCTTTGTGTTCTTTGTGCCAAAAGGTCATTGAGAAAAGAAACGTGTCAGTGACTCTGATCATCAGAAGGGGGCAGGACATCAAGGGCTGAGTCGAATAAATTTATCATTCAGGTGACTAGCCCAGGATATCTCCTGGTACTTCTCTACTCAACATGAGCGTGTAGGGATAGTGTAGGATAGAAATCACCACCTGAGAAGTGTGTGATAACTAGAGGCTCAGAGGTCTCAAAAATCTCAGACGATTTGGAAAAAAAAAAAATCTTATTTCCTTATTTTCCTTATAAAAGATCAGGTAAGAAATCAGACCCAGAATCAAGAAAGAATGGAATAGGCTGGTTAGTTCTATTTCTAGTCTAGGCAACATGAATTATTATCATATAGATATGATAACTTAGTTAACCTAGAATTTAGGATTCTTACTCAAAAAAAATTCACTTGTCTCATGTGTTTCATCCACATACTTGTGTCAGAAAGCTACAGAAAAAAATGGCTGTGGTCATAGAGTCCAACGTTTAAGTCAGATTGTGACATTGCTTTGCCAAAACTTCAGAGTCTTCAAATTCATTCAGTAGAAGGAAAATTTAATAAAATAGCTGACAAAGCTACATGCTTTCTGGCCCTCTGCCTGCTATATCAGCTGCTGCTCTACCCCTCTACATTAGCCTCCATAAATGTCTATATTAGCCTCTTTAAATGTCTTGAATAAGCCAAACGTGCTCCTGCCTCAGAATCCTTGCACTTATTGTTTCTCCTGGAATGTTTTTCCTTAGACATCCTCACAACTCACTCCCTCACTTTATTCTTGTCTTTATTTTCACTGATAAAATCTGCTTATGAGGGGACTCTTCCCTTTCCTCCATTCTACATAAGATAATAAAGTATTTTCCCTCTAGTCTTCTAAGTCCTTGTCCCATTTTCCTTCTTTTCTTGTGGAATTAACATCTTCTGACGTACTTAAAACTACAGGAGATAATAGATACATGTTGAAAGAATGAAGAATCTGACTTGCGATATGCACTGGGCTTTAGTATACATCTCTTATCTCTAGAATGTAAGCTCCATAAAGTCAGGAACTTTTGTCTACTCTTATGCTCAAGGAAACTGGAATAATGCTTTGTATTTAGTAAACACAAAACAACATTTTGTTGAGTTGAATTAACTGCTGGTTTCTCATGAGGAAACTTTGATTAATTTCTCAATGTAAATTACCACTGAAATAATTTGGGGGAGTGGAGGTAGAGGTGAAATAAAAGAGGTAAATCATATATAGTTTTGTCACAACAACTGCATAGTACAGCTCTTATGATCTCCATTGTATATGTGAAGAAAATAAACCATAGAGAGATTAGAATATTATGAATGATCACACATGAGTTAAATCACCGACATGGTATTTAAATTTAAAATTTCTGGAGTACCCATCTTGTACTTTACCATGCTGTATTAGTTATCTTTCCATACTCATCTGTAGGTCAAGAAAAGCTGCTTAAAGGGACTTAATTTACCTTATTCACATCATGTAAAATTTCAATTTTTTTAAATTTTGCAATATTTAATAGCTTTGAAGAGCAGAGTCAGTTTGTTTTTTAATGAATTGTATCTTGGGACAATATTTAAAAAACTGTTGACTAACCTAGGGTCACACAGACTTTATGCTACATTTTCGCCTAGCACAGTGGTCCCCAAACTGTTTAGCACCAGGGACCAGTTTCATGGAAGACAGTTTTTCCACAGACAGGGTTCGAGAGATGGTTTTTGGGATGATTCAAGCACATTATGTTTATTGTGCACTTTATTTCTATTATTATTACGTTGTAATACATAATGAAATACTTATACAACTCACCATAATGTAAAATCAGTGGGAGCCTTTAGTTTGTTTTCCTGCAACTAGACATTCCCATCTGAGAGTGATGGGAGACAGTGACAAATCCTTAGGCATTAGGTTCTCATAAGGAACATGCAGCCTAGATCCCTCGCACGTGCAGTTCACAGTAGGCTTCAGGTTCCTATGAGAATCAAATGCTACCACTAATCTGAAAGGCAGTAGAGCTCAGGTGGTAATGCTCACTCACCCACCGCTCACCTCCTACTTTGTGGCCTGGTCCCTAGCAGGCCATAGACAGGTACCAGTATATGGTCTAGGGGTTAGGGAACCCTTCTCTAGATGACTTATAGTTTTAGGTTTTATAATAGATGAATCAACAATTGTGAGTTAATTTTTATATATGATGTGAGCTATGGGACCAAGTTCATTCATTTATTGTTGCATACTGATATCCAATTTCCAGCACCATTTGTTAAAAATATTATGCTTTCTCCCTTCTATTGCCTCTGCAGTTTTGTCAAAACCCAACTTTTTAATTTATCCTTAATTTTATTTTTGGGATCTTCAGTCTATTCCATTCAACTGCTTGTCTATCTTTATCTACTGCCATGCTATTTTTGATTATTGTAGCTTTATTCTAATTATTTAAATTAGGTAGTGTTAGTCTTCCAAGTATGTAGTATTTTTCAATGTTGTTTTGGCCATTCTGTTTTCTGTTTTAGAATCAGCTTGTCAGTGTCAACAACAATAATAACAAATTCCTGCTGAAATTATGATTGGAATTGTTTTGAACCTGTAGCTCAATTTATCAATAATTATCATCTCAACAATATTGGCTTTCCAAACAATAGAAAGCTATCCCTTTATTCATTTAGATTTTCTTTAAATTATCCCAATAATATTTTGTATTTTAAGTACAGAATTTTTTTTATCAATTATCTCACATTTTCCCCTGGGTATTTCATGTATTGATGCTATTGTAAGGGTCTTTCTTTTTTATTTCAATTTCCAATTGTTTGTTGCTCGCATATAAATATACTTGATTTTTCTATATTGACCTATGTCTTGCAACATTGCCAAATTCAATGATTCATTCTAGTAAATTCATTTTGTAAATTTCATCAGACTTACAACATAGACAATTTTGTTGCATGTAAATGAAGTCAGTTTTACTTCTTCCCTTTCGGTGTGGATATTTATGTATTTTTTTGTTCTTGCCTGATTGCATTGACAATAACTGATACGGTTTGGTTGTGTCCCCACTAAAAATCTCACCGACAATTTTTATCCTTATAATCCCCACCTGTCAAGGGCAGGACCAGGTGGAGGTAATTGAATCATTGGCGCTCTTTCCCCCATGCTGCTCTTATAATAATGAGTGAGTTCTCCTGAGTTCTGATGGTTTTGTAAGCACCTGGCATTTCCCCTGCTTGCACTCACTCTGTCCTACCACCCTGTGAAGAAGGTTCCTGCTTCTCCTTTGCTTTCCACCATGATTGTAAGTTTCCTGAGGCCTCCCCAACAATGCAGAACGATGAGTCAATTAACCTTTTTTCCTTTGTAAATTACTCAGTCTCGGGTATTTCTTCATTGCAGTGTGAGAACAGACTAATACAATAACCTTCAGTACAACGTTAAATAAAAGTAGTGAAATAGAACACCCCTGCCTTGTTCCATGTGTTAAGTTGAAAGCATCTTGTCTTTTATCTTTAAATGTGGTTACCGGTCAGTTTTCTATAGATTTTAAAAATTAGGTTAAATAAGTTCTCATCTTAGTATGCTAGTTATTAATATTTAAATAATGAGCTCATACAGTGAGAATCATGACCCAGTGGATATTTTTAAAACTTTTTTATCCATAGCAAAAGATGTACTTTACATTTTGACCCAGTATATACATATATCTTTTATTCTATGTGTGTAATTGAAATAAAAGTTCTGAGTCAATTCATACTCTTTCTAAATGCTATGAACTACTTTTCTAAATAAAAGAGTTTATTATCTACTTAATTGATTTTACAAAGCAATTGGAAGGTTGAAAATCAGTGGTATATTCAAACAGACTTGGTTATACCTGAGCCTCTCTCATTATCTCCTTAGAACATTTAACCTCTTTAAGCATTGGATGGATAAGATAATTTAAAAAAAAAAAATTAAAAAGCACAATCCTATTACATTTTGAAGGTTGTGTTATTTTGCCATGATAGGGAAGCAATATAAGAAATAATTAAAAGCATAGACTCTGACATCTGCCTTATATCCCATCTCTAAAATTTGTAGTTGTGACTTTTGGCAAAATAAAGAAAAGCTTTCTCAATTTCTTAATCTATAAAATAATAATAGTAAGTACTTGCATCTTGAGTTTTGTGAGAGATAAATAGGTTAATACATGGAAAGTGACTTAAAAATTAATAGATAAGGAATTCTCAACAAATATTAGATGCTGCTTTTTACTGTAATTATTTTACTGGATATTGGCAGGGAAACTGAAAGAAGAGGAAGTCAATTTTGACATTGACCACATTTTTCTCACCTTGACTCCCCACTTATACCTTTGTGCAATTTATAGTAAAGGAAGTACTCCTCATTAAATAACACAGATACTCCTCATTAAATAACACAGATTGTCTGAGAAGAAATATTTTTGTATTATGTCTCCAATTTGCCTGGTAATAAGGGTTGAATAAATTTAGATCTACCAAGTTAAAGGAGAGAATTAAAAAAAAAAAAAAAAAAAAATAGCAAGCCGTAGAAAAAATGTATTGCTAATTATGGTACTGCTTAATTTTTCTTTATAAAATTGGGAACTGAACAAAATCAATGTTTCACAGATTTTCTTTTTTCTTTTCTTTTTTTTTTTTGAGACGGAGTCTCCCTCTGTTGCCCAGGCAGGAGTGCAGTGGCCGGATCTCAGCTCACTGCAAGCTCCGCCTCCCGGGTTTACGCCATTCTTCTGCCTCAGCCTCCCGAGTAGCTGGGACTACAGGCGCCTGCCACCTCGCCCGGCTAGTTTTTTGTATTTTTTAGTAGAGACGGGGTTTCACCGGGTTAGCCAGGATGGTTTCGATCTTCTGACCTCGTGATCCGCCTGTCTCGGCCTCTCAAAGTGCTGGTATTACAGGCTTGCGCCACTGCGCCCGGCCTGCGAATTTTCAACTTCACATATTTCAGCTTCACACTGATAGACATCAGTACAGTGACTATCAATTAATGGAGAATATTTAATAACATACAAATATAGAAATAATTATACAATTTTACCAATTTTAAAAGAATATAAGATTTGAGTTTAACCTAGAATAAATCTGATGTTTTCTGTTTTTTTTCCTTTTCCTTTATTTACATTTTACCGGTATCTCACATCTCACCTTGTTTTTTTTCAATGTGCAATTATAAAGCCCTTCACTCAGTTGATCTCCATTTATAATTCATTAGAAACTTTGCTAAATAATGTTAGTACAGGAATGTTTCCTGATTAGAATTCATTATAATATAATTGTTAAAGGTTTAAAATAAAAGGCTATATGAACAGTGAGACGATTATGAATAGGTCTTTGGAATTGAACTTAGTTTGAATCTCACTTCTAACTTGTGTGTATTGAGTAAATTATTTAGCTATAGTAACTTTGAATTTCTTCACCTCTACAATTAGTGAGTACTTAATTCATAGTTCTACGGTGAAGACTAAATGAGATTGTGTATATGTTGTGAACTTATCTACATCAATTTGGTAATGCACAACCATAGTGTATTAGTTAGCCTTTGTAGGTAACAGCAGCCACTGATGCTTACACCACTTGCAAGGCATCTCCTTCCAAACTCACAGCTAGACTATATAGAAGGCATGTTTTTGACCAAATAGCTCTGAAATATGCCATTCATTAAGCAAACATTTGGCCGGCAAGTGTCATGCAACTTTCTCTATAGCCCAGTGAATTCCTCCTATCTTTCTACTTTTGTTATGCGCCTCCCGACCCCCTGCAGAGGCAGGTGAACCCCCCACCCAAGATTTAGTTTGGATGTTTACACTGTTGATTACACACACACACACCCCAAGTGGATATGAGAAGGTTTATTACTTACATAATTGAGGTATCTGGGGAAAGCAGGGCAGGTCATAAATGGCTTGAGAAAGCAAGGAGGGAAGTCTGGCCTGGGTTTTTATTGTGATTAGGGGATGGGACAGAGATGAGAGCTTCTCTGTGCTGGAAAGGGCTCATGTGGTTTAACTCTCCTGCCAGTGCCAAAGGAGTGACACCCAGGCTTTCTTATCAGTTTGTCCAGATTGTGCACAGAAGAGAAAAGAAAGGATGAGGCTTAGAATCATCCTCAGTGAAATATCCAGAAAAGAAGTCATACTCCTCATTATGGTTTTAAAGGTACTTTGAACACATTTATAGGAAAGTTTCATCGAGATAAATGGGATAATATTCCAAATTCTGAGGGAAAGATTTAATTAACTTCCAAACCAATGCCTGGAATCAAGATTTTTCAGAGGTCAGTCTTCAGGTATTTTCCGTGAAGTTAGAAGGTTCAGGAATGCTAGATACTTCCAGCTTGTTTACATCAGAGTTGAACTCATCTCTAAACTATTTTAGCCAATTAGCATTTTATCAATGAGAAATACTTTTAATATTCATTTTTCTAATTGTTATCAAGTCCCAAGACCTTTCTCAAATTTCCCTTATTTCTGTTGAGATCCAGTTGAGATTTTTGGAACATTTTAAAGGAGGCTTATCATAATAGAAATGTAGTTTAACATAAAGATAACATATGATGCTGCTCCTTGACTAGTTCTTGTCTACTATATCAGTGATTCTCAGCTCTGTTAGAATGAATTCTTCTTTTGATAACAATTATTTTCTCATTTCTATTTAACATAATGAATTAAAATTCATAAATAATATAACATAGAGATATACATATAATATAGAGATATACATAGAGATATATAACATAGAGATATATATATCTCTCCAAAAACATATTTAAAGGGAAATAAAAGAAAAATAGTTAAAGCTTGTAACCATAAGTAGAATCAGTTGCTACAATGTAGGCAACAATGATGCAGCTGCTACAGATACAGACATGTTGTGCTAACAATTCAAGTATCATACCACAGCAGTGTCACCATTAGTGAATATGTACAAAGAAGATACAATTTACCTCAGTTTTCACAAAAGTTGTATTACAGGAAAAACACGTGTATATTAAATTTATCCCAAACCACTTGGGTTTATATGTACAATAGAGTTAGATTCTAAGCTCAAATAATTTAAGCAGGCTTTTAATTTCAGTGAACACTTATCAGTACCGTGTGTATTGTTCAAAAAGACTAGCATCCCTGGTTCTTTCTTCGAATTGCTTTATATTAAGTGGCAACCAAGAAATCACTTTTTTTTTTTTTCCTTTCTGAAGGAACACTAGAGAATAGTATTGTTATCACCAGAAATCAATCCTGGATTACTAGAAATGCTCTTAATATCTTTGACAGTTTTGAAAAACAAGTCACTAGAGGAAAAACAAACAAAACCCACCCTCTCTTCTTCTACATGTGACCCAGCTAATTAGTTCTCATTTTCTGCCTCAGAACCATGCCCATTTCAGGAAAACTGTCAATGTGAATGATCCTTCCTTCAAGGAAAATTCCAGACCCTTATGCTGTGGTGTGCACTAATCCTGTCTAGAATGACTATGCTTTTGCTTTACATTCATGCCACTAAAAATATCTGTTCACAAGATTGGTCCAAAATAAAGACAACCCATGTTGGAATTCAAATTTCAATGTTCAGATATTAAAACCTGCATATGGCTTCTACATGAAAGTATTTCTTTCTGTTTCAACCGTTTAATATCTATAAGGGTCAGTTTAGAATAAAAAATATTTGTCTTGAGTTTCATCAATGCAACTCATTATCATGTATACTCATATATAATACATTCATCAATACTTTATTTACAAATTTACGTATTTACTCATAATTATGCAACCTTAATATTTACAGGATTAAGAAGAATGCCTTCCCTGAATAGAATGTAGCATTGTATTCATGTATCGTTTTTCTCTGAACATCATTGTTAAGGTAATATTTGTGAAACTTTTACAGCAGTTAAGAAATATAAGACAGATGAATTATTGTCTTCTACATGATTTGCCAAATTGCTCTGGCCAAATTTTCTTGCTTAAACACCATATTTCTTTAGGGTGTTGCCAGTTCTTTATAGTGTATTTTTAAGATTATAGCCAACTAAAGTTTTAACTGTAACTTAGAGTTTTTAACTCTAAAAAGGTTCTGGACTTGTTTACACATGGCAATAAAATTTTACCATGCTGTGAATTTCAATGCAGTGATCAATTCTAATATTTATTCTCAGGTTTGCAATGCCCTTATTCATATTTAACTTTCCTAATGGTTGTTACAAATCTAGTTCCAATTTCCCCATAATATTTGGATTGGAAAACATGGGATGCAGAATTATCAACTCCCTACATTATATCATATTAACATACAAGCCAAAATAAAATTCCCAGTGGGTACTTAAAAAAATAATGTAGCTGAGCATAGTGACTCACACCTGTAATACCAACACTTTGGGAGGCCGACGCTGGAGGATTTCATGAGGCCAGGAGTTCAAGATCAGCCTGAGCAACACATTATAGCAAGACCATATCTCTAAACAAAATTTAAAAATTAGTTGGGCATGGTGGCATGCTCCTGTAGTCCCAGCTATTCCTACTCAGGTAGGAGGAGCACTTGAGCCCAGGAGGCCAAGGCTGCAGTGAGCCATGGTGGCACCACTGCACTCCAGCGTAGGCAACAGAGAGGGACCTTGTCTTGAAAAGTGAATGAATGAATTAATGAATAAATAAACAAACAAAAGTAAATGTGATCAAATAAGTTCTTATACTAAACCATGCCATATTAATTATCTTTCCATACCCAATCCTGGGATTTTTTTTTTTTTTAAAAAAAAACCTGCTTACAGGGTATGTGCCTCATTTCTATCATGTAGAATTTTAATAATTTTTTGCAACATGTAATATTGAAGCACAGCTGGCATATATTAAATCACACACGTTAAATGTTGAATTTGATGAGTTTTGATATATGCATACATCCATAAAATCACAATTTTAAAAGTGAATACGTATATCACCTCCAAAAATTTTTTGCTGTCTCTGACATTTTTTCTCCACCACACACCACTACTTACCCCAACGAAGCACCAGTCTGCTTTCTGTCACTATAAACTAATTTGTTTTCCAGGGTTTAAATAATTGGAGTATAAATAAGCATTTTCATCTGGCATCTTTCATTTAGTAGCTGTAAGAAATTCAGCCAAATGTAAGATCAACAGAAGCCTAAAAATGCCACTGTAAAGTGGCCCATTATAGCCATCAAAGAAGTCTAGAAGAATGTAGTGTATGGATCATCATATTTTAAGAAAATAAAACAAAATTGCAATAGAGTGTTTAAATTAAAAACTTCTCTATCATACAAGCTAAACAAATTGAAGTAATTATTGAGAAAATTTAGAAAAGCATTTTTCATGTCTGAACTACTATCTTTATACTCTCAATATGCTCAGATGAGATGGAAAGGTATTTGGAAAGTTAAAGACAAAATAAAACAAAACAAACACGCGTAACTACCACATGCAATCAAACCACCTCATTCTTTTGGGATCCAAAACCTGGGATGGAGCACTGCATGTTGGGAATATTTTGTGAACCTTTGATAGTCATTTGGTTTCAAATAGCATTTATATATTTAAATAAACATTATTTTGTTTTAACTTATTATGTGGATAGAATTACAAATATTAATTTTATAGAAGGGGAAACTTTAATTTTGATAGACTTGAGAACCACTGCACTACTCAGGCAACATCTTTATCTGTCAACATGGTGGTCAATTTCTATGAGCATTGAGTAAATCCATGTATAAGCATAAAGAAAGTGACTGTATCATCTCTTGTCTAAGTTTGTAGCATCCAAAACAGTTCCTGACACATAGCAGATCCTCAATATGTATTTGTTAATTTGGATTACTTTAATTAATAACCTGCTGCCTATCGATTCATCGCGGTAAATGAAAACATTATGCAAATTACGTTTGGGCTGCTTTTTGAAGACAGAATCAATAATTACAGCACTAGTATAAAGCGAACGCTTTAATTGAAGACTCCTGGCTCCTATAATTATAAGTCAAAATACGAACATCCAGGAAAAGACCTGTAATTGGCCTTAATGTGTCATTTTCATTCTCCCAAACTAATCACTATGTCCTGAAAACTGAGCACTAAAATTCCATTTAACTTTAAGACTGAGAAGGAGTATAATTGGAAGTCTTATCAAAAACATATGACTAGAACAATGGTAGAGTACTAATTCATCTTATCAAAAACATATGACTAGAACAAGGGTAGAGTACTAATTCATCTTATCAAAAACGTATGACTAGAACAAGGGTAGAGTACTAATTCATCTTATCAAAAACGTATGACTAGAACAAGGGTAGAGTACTAATTCATCTTATCAAAAACGTATGACTAGAACAAGGGTAGAGTACTAATTCATCTTATCAAAAACGTATGACTAGAACAAGGGTAGAGTACTAATTCATCTTATCAAAAACGTATGACTAGAACAAGGGTAGAGTACTAATTCATCTTATCAAAAACGTATGACTAGAACAAGGGTAGAGTACTAATTCATCTTATCAAAAACGTATGACTAGAACAAGGGTAGAGTACTAATTCATCTTATCAAAAACGTATGACTAGAACAAGGGTAGAGTACTAATTCAAAAGAAGGTTGGAATGGGTTGTTTGATGCATAAACTATTATTTGAAAAGCCAGCTCCTCTCAGTCTTGACTAAGTTATCTAGCTGGATGTATGTGAAGCAGCAGCTAGTAGTATCAGGCTGTTCTCTGCCTACAGAAAGCCTAGTTTACAAAGAAGGAAATGATGCTTGGCAACACAAAACGTTACTAAGATATGGAGAGGGATTTGAGTCCTTCAATCCAATTATACCTGAGATTTGTTTTACCCTACAATTTCCATTTATAGAGACAATATATTTGGGTTTTGTTTGATTTATTACATTAGGTGCTATTATTTGAAGCTAAAAACATCACATTTAATATTGATTAGCAACACTCAGTATAAGAGCAACTGTATTATATTAGAAAATCAGTACACTACAAAATCAGTCCATGAAACTGAAAAATGTTTAGTAACTAATTTTAATTACTTTTTGTGTTTAGCCAAATATAGAAAAAGACAATTCATATTGTGGGACATGAGTGTATCTTAATTCACTTTGAACTATTTATGGATCTCTTAAATGAGTGGCTTTTTAATTTTGTTATGAGGTACATGAAAAACTAGTCCCAATAAGACATTAGAATGAGATTTATAAAGACTAAAACACTTAAACTCTACTTGAGTTTGGAGAAAAAGTATATTGAATGCCTTATTTTATATTGTATTTATATTATATATGTATTTATATTTTATATTCATATTTTACATTTATATTGATAGGCTGATAGTCTGTGTCTGATACTTAGTGGAGATTGTTCTCTTGATGATTGTCTATCACAACATTACATGTATTTTTCCAAATAACTTAATAGCATGTGAGGTAATTGTTCAAGCACTGAGCTCAGATATACAATAACCTCTGCAGAGAAGTCTAAAATCTGTTGCTTCCCACAGGTTTCCTAAGGTCTTTAAATTAAAGGAATCACAAAAGCAACAGCCAAAGGTTATACAGGAAATTTTGTAAATTTTTCTCATGTTAATTTTTCCTCAAGCCAATTGATGTTTATTTTAAATACAAATAAGATTTGAAAATATTTTGAAGATAAGCATATCTCTTTTCCTCCATTATATCATTCTTTACAGAAACATTTAAACAACAATGAAATCCCATATTTGTTTCATTGCTTTTAAAATATAACCTACATGGGACCGGGCACAGTGGCTCATGCCTGTAATCCCAGTACTTTGGGAGGCCGAGGTGGTTGGATCACTTGAGGTCAGAAGTTCGAGACTAGCCTGACCAACATGGTGAAAGTCCTTCTCTACTAAAAATACAAAAATAAGCTGGGTGTGGTGGCCTGCACCTGTAATCCCAGCTACTCCAACTACTCTAGGGACTGAGGTGGGAAGATCACTTGAGGTGGGAGTACAATTATTCAGTGCAATCCTATCAAAATTCCAATGGCATTAACAGAATAAAAAAATTTAATGATCATCTCAATAGAATGAGAAAAGGTATTTGACAAAGTTCACTTTTTTATGTTAAGAACTGTCAACAAAATAGGTATGGAAAAATTCTCCTCTGCATAATAAAAGTCATTGGTGAAAAACATAATAAAAGGGGGAAAATGAAAGCTATTTATCTAATATCTGGTATAATGCGAAGATGCTACTCTCAACACTATTCAATATGGTACTGAAAGTACTAGCAAGAACAATCAGATGAGAAAAAATAAAGACATTCAAACTGGAAAAGAAAAGGTAAAATTATCCTTGTTTGCAGATTACTTGATCCTACATTTAGAAAACCATGAAGTCTCAAAAAAAAAAAAAAACCTATTAGAAGTAATACATTGAACTGAAACCAGTGGGATACAAAATCAATGTACAAAATGAGTTGCATTTATTTTCTTTTCCATATATCACTCTACAAAACTAATCTCCATTTTCATTCCAACTGAAGCAATGATAATAAAATGAATGGAGATCCCTCTTTTATGGAACACAAAACAAAGTAATAATAGTAGTAGTAATGATCATGATAGAACTATTACTACTACTACCACTATTAGATAACACTTATTAATACCTTTGTATGTGTCAGTTCTTATGTGGTATGCACTAAACTCAGTCCTTGCAATATAATACATCATTTATTATTGTTATTTAAATTCTTATAGACTGTTTAACAGGAATCTAATTATTGGTTTCCGAGTACTGATATTTCACATATAAGTCCAGACACCTAGGGCATTATAAAGTCGGATTGTGCATAACTTTCCACTAACAATATCTTTTTGAGAAATGTTATTATTGTAGCTCATGTTGATTGCTTCTACTTGGAGATTAATATTTGGGGGAAAAAGCACATTATATAAAGGAGACAGAAAACTCCTTTGTAAAAAATGACATCTAATCTGTGCCCAAGGCTGAGAAATTGTGGCTCATTAGAATGATGATGTACAAATCAATCCCTAGTAATTAAGCACTCATACCTACAACTGATAAATTGATATTGGTTTCAATATGAAATTTCAACATGTGAAAACAGACTCATAGTGGGGAAACATAGCAGTAAATAAGTTGTAAATACAAAAGAAAATGGCCATTATGCTGGTCAGAGGTCAGTGTTTATCATATTTGTCATATACTTTAGTCATACCCTTATTAATGCAGTCATAATACCTTGAGAAGATGCATTTGTCAAATTATATTTTTTGAGTTCTGGATATACATATAAAACTTAGGTTGATTACAACTTGCATTAAATGGACACTTGAGCAATTGCTTAGTTAATGCCAGATTGGCTATTATGGCATTCTGAGGCCAAACATTGAACATTTTAAAGAAGCTATAGCAATAACCAAAATTTTACTTCCTAAATTTATTATCATCTCTTAATGTACATATAAATGTATGTAAATTGTAAAATTTGAGTTACCTAAAGTGAATTAAAAATGTGTAATAAAGGCAATAAGGAAGGCAAATGTTGTTCTTAGATTTCGAGTCTTCTTGAGTACTCTCTGATCCACTGGAGCATAAACATATATTGTATTTTGCACAGGCATCAGTCATATTCTTAAATAGGCTATTTGCCAAGTACATTTAAGTGATACTTCCATGAGCTGAATTTGGGATTTATCAACTATATATTATATAGATTTACTAAAATGTTATTTCAAGCATGTAGCCCTAGAGGTCACTCAATTTAACTGTCTTACAGAGTTATAATAATTGATTATAGTAGAAGTCAGATGGCTAGTGTATGAAACTTATAGCCATAACTGAACTCTATTAAACACCCTCACAATGTCAAAGTCAGTTGCTCCTAGCAGTGCCATTCCTGTTATCATGTTGATCAAAAGGTAATGGGAAGTGACAAGCAATATCACAAACACTCTATCGTAAACAAAATATTCTTCAAACACTTAACTGACTATGGTGATAGACTGTTTCATAATAGTCAAATCCAACAGTCTTTTAAAGCTTTCTGAATCATCCCTGTGTTTTACAGAAACAAATCTTCTCGTAAGGACTTTAAATATAAGCTGGTAAACTACCTGAAGAATAAAAGCAAAGAATGGTTCATGTGAAAAATCAATGTGAGAAACCGACTTCCATGTACAACTTAAGTTTGTCTGGTTGTTTATATTCCCCATATAAATAGCAATAACCATAATATTAATACATTTCCTCCTCCCTGTTCAATAATATACTTTCAATGTTTTATGAAATTAGGGTTTTCTCCTTGCTCAGAATGACTTCTAACCTTTTCTTGTCACTGGATAATGCTATCTCATGTCTCATGATTTGCCTCAAATGTTACTTTCCTTTTATTGCTTCCCCTGAACTTCTTCACTTCTAAACACAAATAATTAGCCTTCTATTTGTCTTTATAGCATTTCATTTAATATCTGTAATATAATGAAACCAAATAGCTCTATCTGTAACTCAAGTCACGGCATGCTCAGCAAGTGCAAAATGAATTCAGTGTTTTTGTCTTCCCAAGCTTAATTGCTCATACTCTAATCAATTATGTAAGTTATTTGAATTACCATCTATCTCAGCCACCAAGTGAGAAACTTGAACATTGTTAATAACCTCACTATGTTTCATTATCAATTGATTTTTTTAGTAAATCTTATAGTACCTCATTTAAAAAGCATGTTTGAACCATCATAACTTCCCTAGCTCAACTCCGCCCCCAGTATGAGATATCACAGGGTTTGTCATTGGCTTCTTTTTAACTGGACTGTCTGAAAATTGTCTCTATTCACTTTACCACTTTTTCAATATAATTTTCCCAAAAAGCAAATATGATTTGATAACATTATTAATAAGTCTAAAATATAATATCAAAGTATTCATGGATTTTAATCCTATTGCCTTTGGCATTAATTTTTTTTTTTTTTTTTTTTTTTTTTGAGATGGAGTCTGGCTCTGTCGCCCAGGCTGGAGTGCAGTGGCGCTATCTCAGCTCACTGCAAGCTCCGCCTCCCGAGTTCACGCCATTCTCCTGCCTCAGACTCCCGAGTAGCTGGGACTACAGGCGCCTACCACCATACCCGGCTAATTTTCTGTATGTTTAGTAGAGACTGAGTTTCACCATGTTAGCCAGGATGATCTCGATCTCCTGACCTTGTGATCCACCCACCTTGGCCTCCCAAAGTGCTGGGATTACAGGCGGGGTTAATTTTTTAACAGAAAATAAATGTTTTTCCTCAAACTCAGCTCACACAATTTCCCAGTATCTTTTGTTGATACTTTCAATAAATCTTTTTATCATTACTCTACAAATTAAAGTATTCCTTTATATATCCAACAAATATTTATTGACTACTAATTATGTTGTGGCCATTATTCTAGGTTCTGAAGTAGATGACAGTGAACCACATCCACAAGCTAGTAGACATTACTTTTTCTCTCACCTGTCTCAGATTTTACTAAAGTGTCACCTTCTAATTTAGGACTTCTTTGACATTCCGTTTGAAATTTCACCCCTCAAAACCCACCTTGTTTCCCTCTTCCTCATACAGCTTTTTCCCATATTCCTTTTAATTCTGAACCTACTGTATATTCTAGATAGTTTATTTATGCCCCTTCCTTGAGTATAAACTAAACTCAATGAGGACTGAGATTTGTGTTCATTAAAAGTCAGTAAAAACGGTGAATGACTCCAATATGTGAATGATTCTCAAAAAGAAATTAAATGTTAAATGGCTTAAGCTGACATTTATACAGAACTGTTCCTGCTGTCTGAATGGGTATTTTTTTCTCCATTGCCATACTAAATGATCTGTTTTATTTTATTCACAGATATTAAAGATTTATATAAATTTCCACATCCCACTTTCTGTAATCCAATTAAATTCTTTTTATATGTCAAGCTTATGTTTCAAATATCTCCTCTATGAAGACTCACTTTATATCCGTGGTAGAACTGCTTTCTTACTTCTCTGTGGCATCAAATAATAAGTAATGTTTCCACAAAAACATTTATTATAGTGTATATTAAATTTATTTTAATTTTATTTACAATTATGTAGCGTTAGGTATGGTGAAGAAAGGGTAAGCATGCATTAGTCTGCAAATCAGAATTTTCTAGTGAATATTATTGATTTTTTCCCCTAGAGAACACATGAAAAGGTCTTATTAATTTTGTTTGTGGCTCAGATGAGTACCTTTTAATTTAAAATTTAGAATACTGATATGAAGAAACTTCTAAGATATACTGTTATAAAAAATTCATTAAAGAATAATGTGTAAGTTTATGGAAAAATGTGAAGAAATTCTTTATTGCTTATTCTCTATACTTACGTTTATTGAGTGATTTGAATATAGTCTCTATATAATAAAAACAAAATAAAACTCCAAAAACAATACAGCTTCCCTCCCCCTTATTTGTGCTGGTCAGCAAAAAAATCTAGAGGCACATTTTGATTTCTACAAGTAAATTTTTTGATTCTTTAGGAGAGTTGAGCTATTAGTAATGAGCTGATAAAAATTACACATCAAGTCCTAAGGGAAAATAAGAATGTGTGTGTGTGTGTGTCTGTGTGTGTGTGTGTGTGTGTGTGTGTGTGTAGTACCCTTAGGAAACATTAAAATAATGTTCATTACATTTAACAAATCTTTATTGAACTTCTATGCTAAGTGTTGAGTATATAGTTGTTAACCTAATAGCTAAACTTTTGCCCTCTGGGAATTTCTGTCTATTCCAGAAAAATAAAAAAAAATACATAATAAATACATTAATACATAAATATTAAAATGAATAAGTGCAATATAAAGTAAGTGGCATTTCAGGAAAGCAGAGAGTACTGCAATAGATAATGAGAGAACAAGTCTTTCTGAGAAAACCTCTCAGGGGAGGTGGTGTCTATACTGAAGCTCAAAAAAATGACAAGGACTCAGCCATGAATCAAGAGTCGAGGAGCCACGTTCCCAGGAGAGAATGAGTTGGTCAGATGCTCTGAGGCACTAAGGAGATCACTGTGAATCCTCAGATACTCGTGAGTAATGAGCAAGAAACAGAGAGTAGCATAAATTAAGATTGAAGAAGTTTACAGACACCGAATTCTGTAGACCATGTAAAACAAGGAAAGTAATTTGGACTTTACTCCAAGTTCAAAGAGGGATTCCCTTAACCTATGTTCAGTTCTTGTAAATATTCCTGCAGGCAAACATGATGTCTTCCAACAGGTGAATGAATAAGGAAACTGTGAGATATCCGCATATTAATAATAAAATATATGGTGATTTGAAAAAAAAAAAACATTTCTTCTCCTCCAACTGGAGTAGGAAAATAATAATAAAAAGAAGTTGAAAGAAAGCTGTCAAGCCGTGAAAAGATAGGCGGGACCTTAAATGTATATTGCTAAGTGAAATAAATGAGTCTGAAAATGCTATATTTTGTATAATTCTAACTACATGATGTTCTGGAAAAGATAAGACTATGCAGTTAGTGAAGAGATCCCTAGTTTCCAGAAGTTCATGGGAAGTTGAAAGGGAAAGATAAACAGTGCATTCTGGGGCCATGTAAGTATTCTATATGATACTGTAAGAGTGCATACATGACATTATGCATTTTCAAAAACCTGTAGAACTGTACAACAGGAGTAAACCCTAATGTAAACTGTGAACATAGTAAACATAGTTAACAATAACGTCCTGTGTTAGTATTATGTAAGCGCTATCTTATTTCTTCTGGATTAAGAATATACGTGAGTGGGTGTGGACATATGTGTGTGCACATCTGTACATCTGCACATTGTGAGTATAAAAATACAAGGGTATAGTAATAAGATGTAGTGTTACTGGCATCTGCATCCTGTTTATTCCACTGCTGTGTAGATCTAATATAGCCTCATGACTTCCCACATTTAAAAACATTTAATAATGATGGAAGAAAACATAACTAATGCAGCAAAGTTTTGAATATTTAAAAGAAAAATGCCCAGACTATGAAAGTATCCTACATTTAAATGAAGGGAGGGGAATTAAAATATTGGTAACACCTTTAAAACTGTCTTTGCAAAAAAATATAACTGAGAAAATTATTACAGTGAAAGTGATCTGACCTAATTGACTCCATCTTCCTTCAACTTACAAGCTGTCCTTGTTCATTCCTGGGTGTAGACCCAAGTAGCTTTAGGAGGAATTTAGTTTAAAGTTTAACTTTGAAACAAAGATGATATCCCTCTCCTGCAATAAACCCCTTTCTTACTTGGAGACAAGTCTGCCTTTGTAGGACTAACAAATTAGCTACAAGACTAGAAATTATGATTTAGGAGTCATGCAGCTATATGCTGCATGATTCTGAACCTGCTCCTGGGGATAGCATCACTCCTGTAAAACACGAGATCAGTGCTTGAGTTATTGTGCAGACCGTGCCTTCTGATGCACCCTGGACACCACTCAGACCAGCAATCTGGTTCAGCCAGTTCTGTGATTCCACCCAGCAACACAAGGCAGAAAGTAAAATCCACTTCCATTCCATATGATCTTACTTCTGACTTGACAAATTATCCTACTCAGCAAATATCCTTAAAAACCCTGATCCTCAAATTGTCAGAGACTGATTTGAGTAGTAATAAAACTCCAGTCTCCTACACATCTGGTTCCACATGACTTAAACTCTTTCTCTATTGCAATTATCCTGTCTTGATAATTTGGCCCTGTCTGGGCAGTGGGCAAGGAGAGCCTGTTGGGAAATTATACCCTTATCTCTTGCTTTTTGTTGATAATATTCAATTAATATTTTTCCTTGTTTGGGGGAATGTAGAATATGAAATAAATAATGGAATGACAGAGTTTCTTTAATGAAATATGTAAATATGTGAATATTACTGGAAAAAATTAAATATTTAACCTATAAACTCTACTCATTTGGAACACCATACTGCAAAGCAAATGATAATAGAATAATTATTCTTTCTGTCTCATTAACTCTGAAATTCCATTAGTGTCTGTGTTTCATTTATTTCTGGGTTGCAAGTACACATAAAATAGTATTTTATTTTACTGAGAATCTATCTTTTATTTGATACTGTTCTTAGAGGTCTGTATGATCTTTTAATCTTTCTCTCTCTCTCTCTCTCTCTCTCTCTCTCTCTCTCTCTCTCTCTCTCTCTCTCTTTTTTGCTTTTTTTTTTTTTTTTTTGAGACGGAGTTTCACTCTGTCGACCAGGCTGGAGTGCGGTGTTGCGATCTCGGCTCACTGCAACCTCCATCTCCCGGGTTCACGCCATTCTCCTGCCTCAGCCTCCCGAGAAGCTGGGACTACAGGCTCCCGCCACCACGCCCAGCTAATTTTTTGTATTTTTGGTAGAGACGGGGTTTCACCGCGTTAGCCGGGATGGTCTCGATTTCCTGACCTCGTGATCCGCCCGCCTCGTTCTCCCAAAGTGCTGGGATTACAGACGTGAGCCACTGCGCCCGGCCGATCTTTTAATCTTTAAACAACTTTAGCAGGTTGTATCAGCTGGAGGTAAAACAAGTTTTATTTCTAAAACAAAATTTAAAAATCATGGTGGTTTAAACAAGAGAATTGAGATTTCTTCCACATAATAGATTGAGTATAGGTATTCCAGGATTGTTGTGACAGCTTTGGGATGTTAAAAATACAGGCTCCTCTTCTTTCTTTATCATCTTCAAATCTAGCTTTTGAATTGCCTCTATTATGCTTAATCCAGCATCTCACCCTGCATTTCATTTAGTAGGGAGGAAAGAGGGAAATTGGAAGGGAAGACGTTTTTTCCCTTTACAGACTCAATAGGTGCCCATATCACTTCTAACCTCATTTCATTGAACAGAAGTTTAGTAACATGGCTATGCATAAGTCAAACAAAAAGAGACTGAGAGATGCGGTTTTTAACTCAATTGCCATATAGCCAACAAAACCTCATGGCGTTCATTATTCAAGGAAGAAGGAAAGAGATAGTATTGGAAAAAAAAACAGTCATCTCTACTTGAGTCCTCCCCTTTGGTCACCCAAATATCTAGGCATACCCTGTTTCCTACATAGCAATATTACCCTCTCTCCACAGTGGAAAACACTAATTCCCATCCAATTATTGAAACCAACTCAGTGTTCATGATAATTTTCTCTGTCAAATTCAGTGATCTATAAACTTAAAGAATGATACTAATTTTTCAACTCAAAAACATGATGAAGTAAAATCAAGGCAAATCTACCTAAAAGACTATTTCAGAAAAAAAGAATGAATAGGGAAGGCATATAAATCACTGGTCTGCAGCAATTACCAAATCATTCTGTGCAAATGGTAAAATTTCCTGTCCTGGTAATGGGATAAGTTCCTTGAAAGCCTCTGGGGCTGCTCTATTGAGTGAAATATCTTATTTATTATTCTCTGTGGTCACTGGATTTTTCTTGAAAAGGTAGACTTCCTAGAAAAAGCTGGACAGTCTAAACGTATTTTATAAAATGGTCATTTTTTCTACATAAATTTTACAAGTGAAATTGATGTAGTTTATAATTACCTGACCATAGAATTTAACTTTATTTTATGAATAAGTATTTGAGGGGCACATTTATTTTACCACCAAATATTCTAGTATTGCAACTAAGAAGTAAAATAAGAAAAATTATATTTAACATATTTTAAATTTATTAGGTGAATGGTCTTTAGCAACTTTTCATGTAGTTATAAGAGAATCAGCTTCAATGATTGCTCTCAACTGGTCGTTGTCAATTTCCATTGACTCGCCACTATGCTCCTCATCTTCAAGGCTCTTGTCTCCTTTGCAAAAATTCTTGAAAAACCACTGCACTGTATTTCACTTAGCAGGAAGGAAATAGGAAAATTGGAAGGGAAGATGTTTCTTTCCTTTACAGATTCAATAGGTGCTCATGTCACTTCTAATATCATTTCGCTGAACAGAAATTTAGTAATATGACCATGCATAAGTCAAATGAAAAGGGAGTTCTTTAGGAGTTCCTGGGCCAAATAAAGGCGTTGATGTTGCAAGTTGTCCCCGCTGCTTTATGATGCATTTTGAACTCGAACAAGAAAATCACTTGAATTTGCTTTTTGTCTAACATCACTTCCATTGTCTAAAATAAATATAAAATAAACAGCAAGTAATGTCATTAGCAAAAAAGCATAAAGTGAGAAATGTGTATTAAAGTGATGTATAACATAGCCATATTTAAGAATGAATTCCAGCATCAAAGTGCAAATTTCAACAATGTGAAAACTGCAATTATGTATGCACCACCCTGATATATTAACACAAATATAATTTATGTATTATAATGTATAATACTATACTGTATAATAATAATATACATTTAAATATAATTTAGATACTAAACAAAAATTATTCATTATTTTAAAAAATCAAATAACATATTTTTATCTCAGTAGTGAGATTTAAGGGAATAATATTACATATTCATATCAGCTTTTATTTGATGCCCTAGTATCCATGTAGGTATTAAGTATGAGCACAAAGATCTTACCATTTTCTTTGTCTTCTAGTATTGTTTCTTCCCATATAATTAAGTCCTGAACTACATGTTCTTTTGTTATAAATCTATTTTCTTATTACTCCCTTTTCAATTACATTTGGATCATTGTGTTGGTTTTCAAAAACTAGGTGTAAATATAGAGTATCATATTTATTTTGGGATCTTCTGAGATAAGTAATGTGTAAAGTATATTAACCCTTGGTTAACCGATGACATCATTGATTTTTGGAGGAAAAGCCTAATATAACCATAGAAATCACAAAAATGTTAACATTTTAAGTTTAACTGTTTATTTTTTTATCTATTTTGACTAGTTTTCATTAAAAAGCAAACAACAAAGAGTCCTGAGGATTATTCTAATATTCTTTTAGCATTATATCTTGAGAAAATACACAAATAACATATGAAGATGAACATTTGCTAAACGATGAAAGAACAATTTAAGCTTCAGACATGAGTAAATATGAAAGTACAATATTCTAGATGTTTACATCCTCAGATGATAAAAATCCTAATAAAAATTATATTAAGTTGTTCTCTAGTGCCTTTTTTCCTGTCCTACATAATTGTCATGTTCTACTCCTTCATTTTTCAATAATTTAACCCTAAAAATTACGGGAAGAGAGCTGGCAATACAAATGATTTAAAAGTCTATTACATTCTGAACAGTGGTAATTAGTTAGCATCTACTCTCATCTTTCATTAAATTCATTACAAAGACGAAGACGAAATAGCATCAAATAAAAACATCAATAACAAAGACGGAAAAAATGTTTTGTCAGAAACTTGAAGAAATTAATATTTTTAATATAAAGATCATCAATGTCAGCTTTGTCCTATTTCCTCATTACTTTACAAAATTGATTGCTTCTTTCAGCAGGAAAAGTTTTCTTCACTATTTTCCAGCACACCACAAACATTTTGTTTCTTTTATCTGAAATTCTTAAACTTCTTTTATCTATCTACACTCAGTCCCTAAGTTATTCTAAGCAGAATATTGATTTTAAACACTGTCTCTATTTGTAGGTTACTTCCAAATTTATATCTCCAGCCTAAATCTGTTTCATAAACTTCAGACTCGTACATATATCTATTTAATACTGTACTTGGATGTCCAAAATGTTTTCAAAATCAGTACAACCTAAACTAAATTCTTAATCTTCACCATTCAAGCCCACCAACATTTATATCCATTTAAGATGTTGGCAACTTTATACTTCCAGCTGTGTTGGCCCAAACACGTGGAGTCATGTTTGACTCTTTTCTGTCTCATAGTCCTCATTAAATATGTCAGTAAACCATCAATCTTTCTCTTTCTCTTTAATTCTACTGATCCCATGTGGTGCAGGCCACTGTAATTTCTTATCTGGGTTATTGTTACAAGTTATTGATATTATTAGTATAATTTTCTAATGATTCTTATTGTCTGCACTCTTGTTACTATTATAGTTTATTTTCAATTTAGTTGTCAATCATTTCCCCTAAAAGTTAAATACTTGTCTTCTGCTCAAACCTTCCAGTGGCTACTCATTTAACCCAGAATAAAACTAGTCCTTACAATTGTCTACAAGTTCCTTTATGATAAATTTTGCACCACTCCCTGTTATCCTTCTAACTACATTTCCTCTCATTTTTTCCCATTGTATCTGTAATACCTATAATAGTGACTAAAACGTAGCAATAGTTTCATAAGCAATTGATTAATAAATAAATTTAGGGTATTATCGATAAACTGATTAATTACTAACTTGATGTTAATTAAATCAGTGGTCCATATGAATACATATATTGTAGCTCATTACGTCCTTGCAAGCAATATTTCCGCATTCTTGCTAAACCATCATGGCACTTTTGCTTACACATCATCTATTTCTTATTCCCTTTGTAGAATAAGTTAAAACTGACTTTTAGGTTTTTATTCTCTATTTTCATCCCCTAGGAAAATAAGTAGACAAACTCTGTAACCTTATGTAACTTTACAATATTTCATGGATTTCAAAGGACTGAATAACAAAGGTCGTTAACTCCCAACCAGAAAATGGATCCTCTGGAGAAAAATGTTTCATAGGTGCAGATGCTACTTTAGCACTATGAAAATCTGCTGATTTTAACAGGCCTAAAATATAATTTTATATTTGCCTTAAAATCATGCATTTACCTTACAAGAGCCTATAGACACTGCTGACATTTACAGAAACTTTGAAAAATAAAAAGATATTTCCCAAGAACAAAACTTAAGTGGAAAATAGCAAATTATATAATAACAATCCTTTATCAGTGTTATATAAATATCATTGTTGTGTGGGTATAAATTTGCATATCATTAACATAAATTAAGCATTTATCCTTGAGTCTTTAATTTTGTAATAATTACCATATATAAAATACTGTAATAATAATTGAAGTCAATGATAAAATTTTCTCCTTTTCTAAATTTTAATAACTAATTTGATAATTTCTTAGTCTGATGAATGCTGCTTCTCTGAGTTACATTACACCAATTTGTACTTTTTAAATGTTAATGTCTCAATTCTATGGAGGTTTTTCTTTTAATGAAAAAGAAATACAAAAATGAATAATGCCATTCAATGAGTACATTAAAATTAGTTCTCAATTTTTACATTTCAAAGAAATAGGCGCAACTAACTGAAGTTTCCATTATGTTTACAACCTTTAACTATGTGTATCCTTAGCAGTTTATTAAATTCCTACAGCTGTCTGGGTGTGGTGGCTCACGCCTATGATCTCAGCACTTTGGAAGGGTGAGGTAGGTGGTTCACTTGAGGCCAGGAGTTCGAGACCGGCCTGACCAACATAGTAAAATCATGTCTCTACAAAAAAAATCAGCTGGACTACTATAGTAGCACACACCTGTAATACCAGGTGCTCAGGAGACTGCGGCAAGAGAATAGCTTAAAGTGGAACTTGGGAGGCAGAGGTTATGGTGAGCCGAGATCTTGCCACTGCACTCCAGCCTGGGTGACGGGGGAGACCCTGTCTCTAAATAAATAAATAAATAAATAAATAAATAAATAAATAAAATAATTCATATAGAGGAAAAAATAGTTCTAGTTCTAGGAGTTATTTCTTAAGCATGGTTTTAGGAATACTTTGCCTGCTTTTGAAAATAATAATTACCAACCTGTATTCAAGGTATTATGATTGAATAGAATTATTTTGAGAACTTGGAATCAGCATTTTGATAAGCTTCCTTGTGATTCTGATTCAGATGCCAAATCACTGAGAAACACATTTAACAATGAAGTATCTAGGATTTATGTTTTTGCCTTTACATAGAGGAAAATAAAATCCTCTGATATAAACAATTCTCAACCTATTATTCTTCCTTGCTAATTACTAGGGGCCCATGACTCTGGGAAAAGCACGTTGCGGGTGCTTTTTCTTTCTCCCTTTCCTAGCCTGTGGCTATAGAATGAAGGATTTATGGTAAGTAAGCTCAGCTATCTTCTGTTACAGATATTTTGGGGGAATTATCCGTGTCTTAATTAAGACATGAAGGAAAACGAAAGGAAAATAACATGACATAATTATATTGAAAATGAAAAATACTGCCCATAATTACAAAATTTGAAATATAAGCAGTCATTTTTCCACTGGCCATACATATAAAAAATTTGATATACTGTTAAAAAAAAAGGAGTATAACTTTCAAAGAAAAATGACCCTGAAATGGAACAAATGAAAAGACAAACAAGCAAAATTTGAATTATGTTAAACAAATGAACTATTAACCAGCTCAAACTAACTCAATAGTAACTAGCACTTGTTAAAGCCTTACTTTATGCCAGAATGATAAGGTTTTTAAAAGATTAACTTATTTAGTTTTCATAACTATACTAAGTAATAGCAAATATTATTCTCCTTAATTTACCAGTAAGAAAATTGAAGCACTTAAAAGGCTAAATAAAATTCTGATCCCGAAGCTCACACAGGTAATTGTGTTCAGAGATACAGAATTGGTTCTCGGCAGTTTGGCTCATGATAATTTTACTGATTCGATAATGTCACCTAAAACAACTTAACCTCTGTGCATACATTTAAGGGATAATCCTTGAATTATTTGTATTTTTATAGATATATTTTTAAATGTTTTTAAATATTTTTAATGATTTAAAAATATAGACCTAATATTTCTAGCTGACCAATTTGGTTACTTATTTAAGACTGTAATTCAGTTCTCAGTCTAATAAACCATACCTAAAGTCCATTGTCAGTCATGTTGTGTTTTTTGCAAACAGAGGATAGCAATAAAAAGATAGACATCAAAAATCAAATAGATATTCTTTAGTTGAAAAATACTATAGCTGAAATGAAAAATTGCACTAGAAGACTCAACAGTGTTTTATTGTTTGGGGGCACATATTCTATTTTGGAACTGCTGAAGAAATAAAGTGCAAGCTTAAGGATAGATTATTACAGGTCATGGAGTGCAAAGTACAGAGAAAAGGAAGAATAAACCAAAATGAACAATGCCTCAGAGAAATGTGTAACACCACTAAGTCCACAACCATATGCTTAATGGGAGTACCAGAAGAAGAGAAGAAATAAAAGAGTGCAGAAAAATTACTCAAATAAACATTGTCTGAAACCTCCTTGAATTTACAAAAAAAATTCATTAATTTACACATCCAAGAATATCAACAAAATCCATATAGAATAATCACACAGAGAGATACAGCAAGACGTATAATAAAAATATTTGAAGACAAATAAGCTTTTAAAGGAACAAAATAAAAATATTTATGTAGAATAAAACCCCAATAAGATTAATAGCTGATTTTAATCAGAAGTAATGGAGGCCAGAAGGTAGTGCATGACAATCAAAATACGTCAAGAAAACAACAATTAACTAAGAATCTTTCATCTGGCAAAACCATTTTTCAGATATGAAGCAGAATGACAAAACCTATCAGCAGCCATGCACAGTGCTAAGAAATAGAGATGCAATGGCAATGGTGAATGAAATGACAGTCTCTGACTTAGTGGAATTTATAGTATACTTTTAGGACATTTCGTGAAATAACAAGAGGGACTTAAAAGTTGTAAATCTATAATAATTTTCTTGATGTAGGTCCCTACTCCAACCACTAACAGCCATAGAGCCATAGTTAAAACAAAAACATCTTGATACTATTTACAGTGCAAATGTTGGTGTCATTCTATTAATACTATTAATATTCATAACTTCATTTTATTAATGGAAAATCCCTATGAAGCCAGAGGGTCTATATCATACAAGATCTTTAGCTGTAGCTTCATCTAGGATAGCCCTATAATAACAGGCAGCAGAATCTAACAGAACATTTCTCATGGTTTATCTAACATTATTACCCATATGCTAACACTTACTTCCCCAAATAAATAAAGCTAATGCTAAAATATGACATTATCGGAAATGAGTTATTCTTCTTAATTTTATAGTCAAGGTACTATTACCACTGTTTATAGATGAGTAAATTAAGAAAAGACAGATTAAGTTACTCGCCAAGGTAGCAACAAATTGAACAGTGGAACTAAAATTTACAGCTAATTTTCCAGGATTCTGAAATTTACACTTCTGACTCCTATATTGCCTTTCAAGAAGTTTAGTAGAGAAGGGAAGAAATTAGAAGTGTAGCTTGAGGGAAGAGAAATTAATATAGGAAAAACTTTTGATAAAAATATGATGAAATAACATTAGCATTACATGCTTTATACACATATTGATCTTTTTTGATCATTCGGATAAGCTTCTGGATCTCCAGTTGCTTCTTAGTATGAATGTTTTGATATTTTGCCTATGTTCTACATTATTATTATTCTAATTGCTAATCCATTTCTTTTCCTTAATATCTGAAACAAATCAACTTTTGCTTTAAACAAAAAGTATGATATTTTCCATGTGTGACTTCAAATAATGTATAATAGTTAAAACTCTATCAAACAAAGACTTTGAGTCACTCTTTACTATTATCACAACTTTCATTTGTTTGATGAGATAAAGAGAATTTTAGTTGTGCTCCTGAGTTTCAAATGGAATAATACTCCATTAATATATTTTAAGTAAGAGAAATTACTTATTTTTCCAAAGATGGGTTTATTACTTTATTTTAACATATTTATTTCACATCACAGAATGAATATTCATCTATCTATCTATCTATCTATCTGTCTGCCTACCTTTTGTAATCTTTCATATAATTTGTTGGAGTTGACTCATATTTTTATATGTCCTAAACATGAATAATAGCCACTCATTTTTTTACTTTGTGGATATCTTCCCTAATATTAATATATTTTTGTATTGTTTACATTATGGTCTGACAGATATTTCAGGATAAAGTTTTAATGAAAGCAATAATGAAGTAGTTTTGTTCAAAAAATTAAAAAGACAAAAATAAGAGACATAATTGTGTTAGATCATATAAGATTTACTTATATGAGGCCCCTTTCTGAGGTATGGGAAAATCCTGAAACCTCAATAGAAGATCCCTCAGGAACCCCCAAAATTCTTTACATTCTGAAGAATGTAAAGAAACACAGAAGATAGTCATTGAAAGGCAGTAGTATGTGAATTAATGTCAAACAGAAAAATGCTAAAATGCTTTAATTGTAAAGTACTTTAGCATTTATCTAAGTGTAAAACACTAAAGCATTTTCCGTAGGTTTGATAATACTTTTAGGGTTGTAGATCTCAGAATTAATAAGTGTGTGCAAACAATACCTGATAATATTGATAGGTTAAGAACTGTTTTTCTTTTTTACTGTGATGATGTATCAATGGCTAGAATACAACACAGCAAAGGATGGATTTGAAAGTTAATATAAAATGACTACATTCATGATGGATATGAAAATAAATGAAAAATAAACATCATCTATTAAAAGCATATAATTAAACTCTTAAACTAGTAATCTTATATAGGTTCCAGTCTTGATAACTTGAACAGAGTGAGTATTGACAGTGTTAAGGAATTGAGGTTAAAAAAAAAAGTTCTGGTAATGTGTGTGTGTTTTTTTTTTTTTTAGGCTAAAACATTTTATTTTGCTAATGTGTATGGTATCCCTTTTTCTTTTAATTTTAAGTTCAGGGTACGTACAAATGTTTGTTACATAGGTAAACTTGAGCTTGAGTCATGGGGGTTTGTTGTACAGATTATTTCATCACCCAGGCATTATACCCAGTACTCAATAGCTATCTTTTCTGCTCCTCTTCTTCCTCTCACCCTCCATCCTTGAGTAGATCCCATTGTCTGTTGTTTCCCTCCATGTGTCCATGTGTTCTTGTCACTTAGTTCCTGCTTATAACTAAGAATATGCAGTATTTTGTTTTCTATGCCTGGGTTAGTTTGCTGAGGTTAATAGCCTCCAGATCCATCCATGTTCACACAAAATGCATGATCTTGTTCTTTTTTGTGGCTGCATAGTATTCCATAGCATATATGTACCACGTTTTTAAAAAATCCACTCTGTCATTGATGGGCATTTAAGTTGATTCCATATGTTTGCTTTTATAAATAGTGCTGCAATGAACATTCACATGTATGTGTACATATCTTCATGGTAGAATGATTCATATTCCTCTGGATATATACCCAGTAATGAGATTGCTTGGTCAAATGATATTTCTGTCTCAGTGATATTCTGTCAACAATGGTTGAACTAATTTACACTCCCAACAACGGTGTTTAAGTGTTCCCTTTTCTCCACAACTTCACCAGCATCTGGTATATTTTGATTTTTTGATAACAGCCACTCTGATTGATGTGAGATGGTATCTGATTGTGGTTTTGATTTGCATTTCTCTAAAGATCAATGATATTGAGCTTCTTTTTGTATGTTTGTTGACCGCAGGTATGTTTTTGCTTCTAATGTACTACTTTTTTATAATCTTTCATGTGTGTGTCTATGTATGTTTTTGTATAAATAGATAGGCATATGTTTTAGACAAAGCTTTCAGGATTGTAACCTACATGTGTGCTGTAAAACGAATTAATATCCTGAGGTCTTCATGATATATTCATAATATTTGAGTTCGGTGAAGATTTACACTTACATTGAAATAATATGAGAATTAAAGTTTGTCATATTTCTCATAATCCATTTGAATTATTTAGAAAACTACCCAAAAATAGAATCAGTCCCCCCAAAATTAAAAAGTTGGAAATTCATCAATAAGCACATGAAGATGCTCAATATAATTAATCATTTTGGAAGTGCAAATTAAAATTATAATGAGATACCTCTACACACTTTCTAGATTTTTTTTTAATTAAAAATAATGAAATTACCAAGTGTTGGCATGAGTGAGAAACAATTGGAACTCTGACAGAATTGTTGGAAAGGCAACTTTGGAAAATAGTTCAGTAGTTTTTTATAAATTTAAGCATATATTTACCATATATAGCCCATATATGCCACATACGACCCAGGAATCCCACTCCTAGGTAACAACTCAAAAGATATTAAAATATGTTTATATCTAGGCCTGTGTGTTAATATTTATAGCAGCTTTTAATAATAACTTTCTAAGACTAGAATCTATCTAAATGTTCACCCACTGGTTTATGGATAAATAAATCATACACATCAAGCATTGAAATACTTCTCAGCAATTAAAAAGGAATAAACTATTAAGCTTGCAACATCATAGAAGAAACTCATAGAATTTTAGTTTCTTATGACTGCTATTACAAATTATCACATGTGGGGGTTTATAGCAACATACATTTATACTCTCATATATCAAGAGAGGAGACTAGAAGTACAAAATCAGTTTTATTGAGCTAAAATTAAGGTGTCAGCAGGACCATATTCCCTCCAGAGGCTCTAGAAGAGAACCCAGTCCTTTGCCTCTTTAACTTCTGGTGGTTGCTAGCATTCTTTGACTGTATCACGGCAATGTCTACTTCCTCCTCTTCTCTGTGGGTAGAACTTTTCTTTGTTTCTTTCTTTTAAAGACACTTATGATGGCCTTTATAACCTGTTTGGATAATACAGGATAATCTCCTCATCTCAAAATTCTTAACCATATCTGCAAAAACTTTACTGTATAAGGTAACATTCACAAGTCCCAGGTATTAAGACTGAGATATGATTTGGCTCTGTGTCCCCACCCAAATCTCATCTTGAACTGTAATCCCAATGCATTGGAGAAGGGGTTTGGTGGGAGGTATTTGAATCACAGGGGCAGACTTCCCCTTGCTGTGCTTGTGATAGTGAGTTCTCACAAGATCCAGTTGTTTGAAAGTGTGTCTGACTTTCCACTTCGCTCACTCTCTCTCTTGCTACCATGTGAAGAAGATCCTTTCTTCCTCTTTACCTTCCTTCGTGATTGCAGGTTTCCCGAGGCCTCTCAGTCATGCTTCCTGTTAAGCCTGCAGAACTGTAAGCTAATTAAACCTCTTTTCTTCATAGATTACCCAGTCTTAGATAGTTCTTTACAGCAGTGTGAAAATGGACTAATACCAACTGGATATCTTTGGGGCCATCTTTCAGCCTAACACAAATTTCAATTCCATTATGCTAAGTGATAAGAGAAAGACTAAAATGTTGCATATGGGTTGATTCTATGTACACTTCATTCTATCATAGACCAAACAATAGGAACCAGTAGATCCTTGGGGAAAGAAGTTAAAATTATAGAACTATATTATTAAAAGAGTGAATTTTATTTTATATTAATGATATCTCAATCAATTAAAAAATAAAAGGAAAAGAGATAGCATGGTGTACCTTATATACCTTTAAATTCATCTTCAGTTTAGACCTTAGGAACATACTTGTCTCTTTTCTATGATATCGGAGGAGATCTATAGCCAATTGTTCCTTTATTTCACCTTGAAGTTTTGACAACCTGGTCCCACTAAATTTTAATCTGTTCAGAAGTCTTAGCACTGTAATTTTTATTCAATTAACTGATTTATATTCAGATCCTCCTATATTCTCCCCAAATTCTCACATTTTAAGGATATTTTGGTTTTCTGAATTGCTGTGGGGAATAAATTTTCTCAAATATACCCTGGGAACATGTTTCTTCAACCATTCCCTTTATTTCTTGTTGCTTAATACAGAAAATGTGTGTGTGTAAGTGTGTATGTGTGTGCATGTTTATTAAATATATGGGTTATGTGAGGTTAAATAGTTTGGATTAGTTTTTTGAGAAAGTGCAATTTGAGTTGAAATTGAAGGACAAGTAGAAGTCATGCAATAAGTAGATTGAGCCTCTGTAAAAATACAGAACCCAAAAGTCATATTTGACATGTCTTTCTTGAAACCCTTTTATCCATAACAGTATCTGCAAGTTGTGCCTATTATACCTGCTAGATTACAACATTTGCCACTATTCCATTTCTCTGCCAATAACAGCTTAGTTTAAGCTAACCTCCATATCATGCCTGGAAAGTGTCATGCCATGCCCCCACAACTAACTTGTAAACATCTTTTCTTGTCCACTCCTAACTTTTCTTTGCACTTTTATCACAGTGACCTGATCCAAAAACAATTCACACCAGTATCTTCTCTTAACATTTAATATATCAAGTCAGTTCTCATTACCTCATAAATAGATTTCCTGTTCTTTTTGAACAGAATGCATCTTTCAATTACAGTTCACCATTGAATAATGTGGTGGTTGGGGCATTGACCCTCCCACATAATCAAAAATACATGGATAGGTTTGACTCCCCTAAAACTTTACTAATAGGTGGCCTTACAGTTAACATAAACAGTTCATCAACATATATTTTGTATATTATTATAGGCATTATATATTGTATTCTTACAATAATGCAAGCTAGAGAAAAGAAAATATTATTAAGAAAATCATAAGAGAAAACACACTTTGAGTACTGTACTTTATTTATCAATACTGTTAAGTTTATGTCATCTGTTCACAAGAAGAATCCTCTGTCTCAAACAGTAGACAACCATAGCTGCAGATGTCAATCTTCAGTGCCTATCAAGAAATTCAACTTTTTTTGTAATGTGATGACTTTTCTCACTACTAGGAAGTATTTCTAGTATTATTAGTGATACTTCGAATGAGTTCCATGGTGATATTCAAGGTATAATTATATACACACATACTTCATTTGAATAGAAATAATTATATTTAGATATGTAACTATTTAATTTTCAAAAATATTCACTTGTATACACATTGATTTCTTTAACTGTCACTTATACTGATTTTTTTCTTAGTTAATTGAATCTAGAAAATTTGAAATACCTTTCACTAAATTAACAAAAAAATCATTAACACAATGAAGAAATGTGAAAAAAAAGGTTGTAAAATTTATAATATAATTATTATATCAAGTTTTCAAGGTATTTATGTTACTTGTAGAAAATAAATTCTGTCACACTACCCAAAATTACTTCATAGAACAGTCATAATTTAAATTGGGTTTTTGAATATTTTAAGAGTTAAAATAGTTTTACATTTGTCCTTTTTTCTTCTTCACAATAATATAGTTTACTCCACCAAGGGTTGATTCTATTTGTGCTTCTCTATTTCTCCCACTTAAATGTATTGTGCAGCAGTACTTTTTTTAATCTGTTAAATATCTATCCCAGTCATATTGGAGTTTACATAACATGTATAATATGATACATTCAGTTTTCACAACTCCCATATAATTGTGCATAGCAATATTTGAGATTATTCATTCCTACCCTTAAGATAGCCCTTGTCTTAGAGGGAAGAAATATTACCCAGCTATAAATTCATTCAATAAATGTTCATTGACAACCTCAGAGGTTCCAAATAGTCTTTCATATCACTAGAAGCTACAAATTATGATAGCAGTTGCAATCCTTACCCTCAAACAGGTCTGAAGCTAGCAGACCTCTTTCCAGATTAATATCACAGAAATTGATGTTAATAATCACAATATAAACCCAACTTCATGGATCTGTTTGAAGCACTATAAAATGTCATAATGCATATGAAGCACTTAGTTGAATATTTATAGATATTGAGAGCTGAATACATGTTTACTACCACCATTATTTTTAGTAGGAAGAGTACAGTAAAGTGTAAGTACTTTGATGGGTGTGAAATTATAGCTGCCCAAAGTCTAGCTTACAACACTTAACACAGACTGAAGGCAGGGACTGAGGTAGCTCAGTGGAGGCAGTAAAATGACAGGCATGTTTTAGTGAGAAGTGTACAGCTACCACTTTATACATCTCACATCTGTCTCCAAATCTCACACAGGTATCTATCTTTGGAGGACTTTGTCATATATAAGACTTTATTGTAAGAAAGTTTAGAAAATACTGTGTTAGATTTCCAGGCTCTAGAGCATAGGATGACAAGTTAGAAAAAGAGTTTTAAAGGGACATCTCTTGAACTAACGGCAACTGTAGAGTCCATGGTTTGGCTACTCATACACACACACACACACCTGATTTCGCATATCTAACTTTCAAATAACAATAATAATAAGATGTTTTCACTTATCCTAATACAGCCATCTGTGTGTCCATGAAAATCCAGAAGCAGAATTCTAAAGTTTTGTTTTTCCTGTGCTCATTTCTGGGAGATAATTTTCCTTTAGTTTACTATATCGTCTTAATAGCTTGTCATATGTTAAATAATTGTATATATGACCACCTCCAACCCATCTTATATAAAATTATAGAGGAAAATCAATGGATAAAAGTGAAAATTATTATAAATACCTAGAACAAGGAAAAAATATAGTATCTATTACAGTCCTTGTTCTACCTAGCCACAACCTGATAGTTTTTCTGTACAATTTTCTTCCCCTTTTACACATATATTTTACCTTCTTTCAGCAGCTCATATAATCAGGTCTCTTTATCTAATGGAGTGATCCAAATCTTCATTTCTCAGGATTTTAAGAGTACTTGCTGATCTCACCTGTATTAACCTTTTGGAACAATCTATGATTTTTTACCACTGTATACCACAGTATTAAAAGGTGTTTCAGAGAATTTCCTCAGGGTCCACACATGCTCACATAGCAGAGTAAAACCCAATTTTTCATTCAGTTATGCATCCCAGGCTACACATCAGGCTTGTGCATGCCTGTTTGTTCAGTGAAACAAGAAATACCGGAAGGTCAAATAATGAGCTCAACTTCCAACTTTGTGAACCCATTTGTATGTCCTCTACTATGGGCAGTTCTCCTTTGGGTATTAAGATCTGTAAATCACCATGGTTCAGCATCACAGGCATAGAAAACAAACAAGTAAAACACAACAAAAAATAAACAAATCCTAAAGAAAAATAAAAAATTCTAAGTGAGTCATGAAGTACAATAATGAGAGACATCTCTCAACACCTATTTTTTATTTTCCAGACCTATATATTCTGGATATGGTTGAATAAAACAAAATATACATTGTTCATTCTTGAAGGCACAAAAGATGACATTTTGTGCAAAAATACTAACACTGAAAACTCTGCAAAAAGTGATTCAAGGAAAGGACTGTGAATGTGAAGTATTTGAATGAGAAATTTAAATAATAATAAAGCAACTTGTCATATAATTTTGGCTGTGTTTCAAAACTTTAGTATTACATAAAGTAATGGAACAATTACAATAACTGGCATCTTAGATTTTATGATGCTTGATAAAAAGAAAAGTCATCTGCCCTGTGGCAGCCGTTCACGTGTGCTACTGTGACCTGATCTACCTTCGAAAGAAAACCTACTTAGTAGTTGGCTGACAGCCTCCAGCTGCAGCAATTTTAGGATCCATTTCAATTTTCCCTTGGAGGCCACAGTCCTAAGCTCCCCTCAAACAATGCCAAGACATGGCAGATTTCCTAGCAATGGCCATTTCTGTCCAATGTAAAATTCTTCTAATGAGAAATCTTTTCTCTAGGGCTCCATTGACCTAACCAAGTATTTCTCAGATTAGTGCTTTGTGTCTCTCTTTCAGGAAAATAAGGATTATCTTTAGGCTATCTGGCTAGAATGGGAAATCTGCATCTCTAATATGACCTTTGTTCAAATATTGAGACTTAATGAGCTTTCCTCACTAAAGGTTTTTCAATCTCATTTTTCTTAAAATTTGTCTAAAAGCAAGCAACTTTTCCAGTCCTTCAAGGCCCTGTATTTCTGAATGCTATCAATTCCTTTTTCTTTCTTCCTCAAAACCACTGAATTCTTTCCTAAACTTATATTTTTCTTGCACTTTCTTGCCAAATGTAACCAATATTTGGCAATTACATAGGGGTTCTTTTAAACCACATAGGGGTTCTTTTAAACCATAGGGGTTCTTTTAAACCACTTTCCTAGAGCTTTTGCTTCAGAAAACTCAGGATTTGCCTTCCAAATTATCAGGATCAATGGTTTTACCAACTTACTACTGAATAAAACATATTGTTCTATATCTGGTATGATATATGTCCCTTTAATGCTCACCATATGACCATATGGCCACTAAGCCAATAGTGCTTGAAAGTATTACTGTCTTTATTAGTCAAAGTATGATAAATGCAGAAACAAACTTCTTAATATTGGTGGTTTCATAAAATGAAATAATTATTCTTTTCTTACATAATTGTCTAATATTGTAGATAAAGGGGTCTCTGCTCCCTGCTCACGTATTTACCCATGCCTCTTCCATCCTATCCTGCTAACATATTTCAACCATACAGCCTCCAAGGGCACATGGAGAAATGAGTATTGAGGGAGTGTTGTGGGAAGTCAGGGACTCTGAACTTAGGGACCGGCTGGAACCATGGCAGAAGAACATAAATTGTGAAGATTTCATGGACATTTATCAGTTCCCAAAATTAATACTTTTATAATTTCTTATGTCTGTCTTTACTGCAATCTCTGAACATAAATTGTGAAGTTTTCATGGACATTTATCACTTCCCTAATAATACTCTTATAATTTCTTACACCTGTCTTTACTTTAATCTCTTAATCCCATAATCTTCATAAACTGAGAATGTACATCTCCTCAGGACCACTATTGTATAAATAGATTGTAAAACATGTGTGTTTGAACAATATGAAATCAGTGCACCTTGAAAAAGAATAGAATAACAGTGATTTTCAGAGAACAAGGGAAGATAACCATAAAGTCTGACTGCCTATGGGGTCGGGCAGAATAGAGCCAGTTAAGGCATTGTTGTATTACTCCAGAAGAGAAAAGATGAGAATGAAATATCAATAATATTAAAAATATTATTGAAAAGTTCTGCAAAGACATTAAAATAAAATAAAACTTAAAGGTCCAATGGAAGTTAGTATGAAAGTAGAAAACAGCTTGCATTCTGCTGACCAATTCTATTACCCCCTTTCTTGTCCCTCACTATTTCCCTGCCTGTGTTTTGGGGTAGTAACATAGTATATGTATCTGTCAAAAAGGGTCCACGGGATACCAAATTAGGGAAGCAAAGTCAAGCACAGTTATAGAGAAGAGAAGAGACCAAAGGGCAGAAATAAAACATAGGCATAAGAATAAAGTGTCCCCTAAATGTTAATATAAAGTACACTTTTACCTTAATTACATTTGAAATTTGATCTTTCAGTGTTTGGCAATGTTGGGCTGGGTAAAGTAAAGAATTTGTGCACATACAAATTTCAGAGGGTCAAGAGAGACAGAGACCAAAACAAAATTACCCTTAGGGACACTCAAGCCAGTGGTGGTTTGGAAGTGAAAAAGAAGACACAGAGTAAATAATATCTGATCATATGTTTCCTACCATGATAAAGCACCTTTAAATATTTACCGTATGTCTATATCTTAATCTTCTTGTTATTAGAGTTGCTCAGAGCTTCCTAAAATTTGTTTTAAGATTGTTCTTATTATTATAAAAATAATTCAGTTGTCAGTGGAATTAGTGTCCATGGTCTAAAACTTTGCTGAATAATGCAAGAAGTTTATGTATTTCTATAATAGTGTAATAATAATTTTCAAAAATTAGCTCCCAGCAGAAAATGTATTTTAATTTGGCAGGAAAAAGTGATATTGAACTCTTTGGTTATTTTTTTTTCCTTTGGAAGTTCATTGTCTTGAGATAAACAAATAAAATGTGAAACTTTTAAGTCAATGTTTTATATATAAAATAATAAAAATGTGTTGAATTGTATAAAAAATTGATGGAAACTAAAACACCTATAAGTAATACATAATTTTTATTTCTGGCTATACTGTTACATTTTCACATCTTAATGCTTTTTTTAAAAAATAGAGTCTTCTGGAATAAACCCTAGAGTTAACTGCTTAATTTAATTATTAAATTCTCTATCAAAATTTATACTCTTACAAGGTAACACATTATACATATTTTAACATTTTAAATATAAAAAAAATTATGGTATATTTTTCTCGGATAAAGGCAAGCTTCATCAAAAATTAAAATATCTTTTCAATTTCTATAACAAATAATTGGGCACATACTGTCCTGAGAAACTAACAAGCAAAATAAGTATCATTTAAAAACCTATATAAGGGCTGGGCATGGTAGCTCATGCCTGTAATCCCAGCACTTTGGGAGGCCAAGGCGGGCGGATCACCTGGGGTCGGGAGTTTGAGACCAGCCTGAACAACATGGAGAAACCCCCATCTCTACTAAAAATACAGAATTAGCCGGGCGTGGTGGCGCACACCTGTACTCCCAGCTACTCAGGAGGCTGAGGCAGGAGAATCGCTGGAACTTTGGAGGCGCAGGTTGTGGTGAGCCAAGATTGCACCATTGCACTCCAGCCTGGGCGACAAGATCAAAATTCTGTCTCAAAACAAAAAAAAACAAAAAAAACAAAGAAAACCAAAAAAACCCCATATATTTCTGAAAAAGATTCTCTAGTCAAATAATATAGTTAAAGTACACACAGGCTAACATTAGGCCCTTCTGATTTTCTGAAATGTCACAAAAATTATTTTATTAGAATTATGCAAAGTTTACTGTGATGCTTGGAGAGACATTGTGCCATCTTATCGATAATGGCTTATCTACTAACGCCAAGAATCAGAATAAACCAACGTGTGTTTTCAACTGTGTTTCTTAGAGTAAGTCAGAAAATAACCCTTAGTAGCAGAGTAAAAATTGTCAGCTGAAGGTAGGCATAATCAAGATATGTTGTGAAACAGTACATCTCTAGAGATATCTGTGTTAAATGGCTTCCAAAATTGATAGGTTAAAGATCTTATTTATGTTATGGGAATGAATTATAGAATGAAAATGTATTTATATGTATAATTTAAAATATATTTTGTAGCACTTTAAACCTAATATCTTCTTTGAAGTACAGATGTATATGCTCAATTATTCAGCATCTCTACTTTGAAATCAAATTTTGAAGTAGAAAATGAATAAAACTCAGTTCCTCAGAGTTTTCTTTTAATTTGCTTATTTCACAATTTTGTTATCATGGTAAATAAATACTCCCTGTTTCACACAATTTAGGACAAAAATTTTGGTGTCTTCTTAACTTTTCTCTTGCTTTCATAACCCACACTTAATCCATCAGCAAATACTGTCAGCTCTACTTTCAAAACTATCTAGAATACATCCAGTTTTCCTACCTGTAATTTTATCTATCTTCTTATTTACTTACAAAGCCTCCTAACTGTTCTTCTGACATCTGCTCTTGGTCCCTTTGGCTTATTCTAAGCAGAATAGTTACAAGAGTTTTTTTTTTCTTTTTCTTTTTCTTTTTTTTTCTGGCTGTGACAGTATAGCTTGTATAAAACAAATTTCTTGATAAGAAAACTATTAAAGTTATATGAAGTATTTGAAAAAAGAACAATAGTTTGTTTTTGTTTTTATTAAATTGGTAATAGTAAATAAAATATGATCTTAGAGAGAAGAGAGCTGTATTGAGACTCACCTATATTCTCCATTGCTTTTTCCTGTTTAAATGTTTTCTGAATTAAAAGTGGCTAGAAGTTTCCAGCTTCCCATTATATTGTAAAAAGCTGTAAGGAATATCACTGCCAAATTAACAAGAAAAAGCCAAATAATCTACAAAATAATAACCTTTCTTGAACCCACACAGAAAGCTGAGATTGAAAGACAAACAACTAGCCTGGAATACAAGGAAAAATAAGCATTCCCAAAGATAGATAGGATGAAAACTTGCTTTCCTAGGAAGGACACCATGTGTCATAGAAGCTGGTAAGAAAAAAATATCTTATGGGCCTGGCACAGTGGTTCATGTCTATAATCCCAACACCTTGGGAGGCCCAGGTGGGTGGATCACTTGAGGCCAGGAGTTCGAGACCAGCCTGGGAAACATGGTGAAACACTGTTTCTACTAAAAATACAGAAATTAGCCAGCTGTGGTGGCACATGCCTGTAATCCCAGCTACTTGGGTGGCTGAGACACAAGAATTGCTTGAACCCAGGAGGTGGAGACTGCAGTGAGCCAAGATCGAACCACTGCACTCCAGCCTGGGTAACACAGTGAGATCCTGTCTCAGGGGAAAAAGAAAAAGAAGAAGAAAGAAAGAAAAAAGAAAAATTATTTTATTAACAAATTTCTTAAGACTGAGTGTATCTTGGTGGAGAGTGTGGAACTGTGGGGAATGGGTGAAAGAAGAAGAATTTTTGTCCCCTCACATGTTCTCCTCCACAGACTCTCCACGTACTCTCATCAGCAAAATTGGGAATGGGATACATTGAAACTTCCCTTGATGACCTAGCTCAGAGATAGGGGAGCAGCTGTAAACAAAGCTTAAAATTTTACCTGGAACTTTCTTTGATATCTGCCCTATGGAAGAAAAGGCTTAAGTTGCTTAGGGGACAGAAAACTTTGCTTTCGTAATGGCACAGATGAAGACACATATCATATGAAGAAAGGGGATAATGATAGCAAGGTACCTCCTACAACTTGAAAGGAATAAGAACTTGTCCTGGGCATGGAACTTTAGAAATGTCCTATCATTGGTAGAGGGATAGCATCGGTGGGAAGTCCTTATCCTAGAGTCCCAGGGGAAGAATTTGCCTGAAACAAAGGCTGAAACAGAACAAGAAAAATCCACTCCCACACTGTATCATGAGTCCAGCACCATCAAATAACTAATAGCAAGGCTCTATTGCCAGAGCAAAGGAACAGTGAAGGAGTGAGAGCATGTCTTCAACAAAAGCTCACAAAGAGATTAAAGATGCAAATAAAGCAGAAATATTAAGAAAAACTTTCTAGCACACAGTCCCCTAGACTAAACATACAGTAATACTGGAAGAATTAGAAGCTTATGGTGTATTACAGTAACAACAATGAAAGCACATTTCAGTTCCTGGCTGTATTGACTCAACTTCTCATTGCTTCGCACTCCCACAGACAAGCCCTTTTCCAGGCAGAAACACTTTTATTTCATTCTCGAATATTGTAGAGGTTTTTGATGTCCTAATTTGGCCACGCTATGGCCTCTAGTTATTCAGTAAAACAGTAATCTAAGAGTTGTTAAAATATTTTACAAATGTGAATTAAGTACATAATTCGTTGACATTAAATAAGGGAGATAATCTCATATAATGTTGGTGAGTTTGATTCAGTTAGTTGAAAGGACTTAAGAGTTGAAGGTTCCCTAAGAGAAGATTAAATTTAGCCTTTGGGCAGCACATTTCATCTGTGCCTGTGAGATCAATCACACATTTCCTGATGGCCTGTCCTATGGATTTTGGACATTCCTAGCCAGCTCTCTCAATCATCAGTTGATTTCTTTTTTAAAATTTTTTAATTTGTATGGATACATTATATGTGTAAATATTTTTGAAGTCCAGGAGATGCTTTGAGACAGGCATGCAATGCGTAATAATCACATTATGGAGAATGAGGTATCCATCCTCTCAAGCATTAATCCTTTGTGTTACAAACAATCAAATTATGTGTACCCTTTATTGTTTAAAAGGTACAAGTAAGTTAGTATTGACTGTAGTCCCCTGTGCTATCAAACACTAGTTCTTATTCCTTCTATGTGTTTTGTACCCGTTCCCCATCTCCACCTTGCCCCAACCTCCCAGTACCCTTCCCAGCCCCAGGTAACAGTCCTTGTACTATCTATGTCAATGAGTTGAATTGTTTTGATTTTTAGGTCCCACAACTAAGTGAGAACATAACATGTTTGTCTTTCTGTGTCTGGCTTATTTCACTTAACATAGTGATTTCTAGATTCATCAGTGTTGCCTATGACTTGACCTCATTCTTTTTTACGGCTCAACACTACTCCATTGTATATATGTATCACATTTTCTTTATCCATTCAGTCATTGATGAACACTTAGGTTGCTTCCAAATCTTGGCCATTGTAAACAGTGCTGTAACAAATATGAGATATCTCTTCAGTATACTGATTTCCATTCTTTTAGGTCTATACCCAGCAGTGGGATTGCTGGGTCATATGGTAGCTCCATTTTCTGCATTCTAAGAACCTCCAAACTGTTCTCCCTAGTGGTTGTACTAATTTACTTTCTATCAACAGTGTAGGAGGATTCCCTTTTCTCCACATCCTCACCAGCATTTGTGATTGCCTGTCTTTTGGGTATAAGCCATTTCAACTGAGGGGAGATGGCATTTACTTGTAATTTTGATTTGCGTTTCTCTGATGATCAGTGATGTTGAGCACCTTTTCATATGCCTGTTTGCCTCTCGTATGTCTATTCAACTATTTTCCCCATTTTTTGGCCAGATTATTATATTTTTTTCCTATAGGGTTGTTTGAGCTTCTTAAATATTCCATTATTAATCCCTTGTCAGATAGGTAGTTTGCAAATATTTACTCTCATTCTGTTGGTTGTCACTTCACATTGTTGATTGTTTTCATCACTGTGCAGAAGCTTTTTAACTTGATATGATCCCATTTGTTTATTTTTGCTTTGTTTGCCTGTGCTTGTGAGAAATTTTTGCCTAGATTGACTTCCTGGAGAGTTCCCCCCACACCCCCCCCTTTTTTTTTAAGTATTTTCATAGTTTGAACTCTTAGATTTAAGTTGTTAATCCATTTTGATTTTTGTTTGTTTGTTTGTTTGTTTTGTTTGTTTGTTTGTTTTTTGGTCTATGTCAAGAAATAGGGGTCTAGTTTCATGGTTTTACATATGGATATCCAGTTTTTTCTGGCACCACTTATTGAAGAAACTGTATTTTTCCCATTGTATGTCCCTAGAACCGTTGTCAAAAATGAATTTAAAACTGAGCACGGTGGCTCACACCTGTAATCCCAACGCTTTGGGAGGCCCAGGTGGGTAGATCACCTGAATCAGGAGATTGAGACCAGCCTGGCCAACATGGTGAAACCCCGTCTCTACTAAAAATACAAAAAGTTAGCCAGATATGGTGTCACATGCCTGTAGTACCAGCTACTCGAGAGGCTGAGGTGGGAGAATCGCGTGAACCCAGAAGCAGGAGCAGGAGATTGCAGTAAGCCAGGATCTCACCATTGCGCTCCAGCCAGGGTTACAGAGTGAGACTCCGTCTCAAAAAAAAAAAAAAAAAAGAAAGAAAAGAAAAGAAAAAAATCAGTTTACTGTGGTGTGTGGATTTGTTTCTGGGTTTTCTGTTCTGTTCAATTGGTACATGATTTTGATCAGTGCTTTAGGCTGCTGTGGCTGAGTTGATATTTAAGTTGCAAGACAAAGTCCTCCCCTCTCTTCTGTCTCCTCAAGCATAAAACAGGGGTCTCTTTTGGAGCTGTAGTCTGGGCCGCCTGTGTTAGGGCAGGGATGATGCCAGCACACCCTTAGCTGCCCCAGCTGATGTCTCAGTAGGTCACATGATACTGCAGTCGACAGACTCTAACCCAGTTCAGCACTTAGAGTCACCTAAAAGTTGCAGTCCTTGTGACTAGACCGCCTTTCAAGTCTATTTAGAGCCCCAGAGCAGTTTAGTCCACAGACGTGGGTCTTGTGGGAGCTTCAGTTCAGACTGCTGGGATTCATGATTCTCCTCTGGCCAAGGTTGGCTTAAATGCTCCCTCCATTGGTGGGCATAAGCTGTGTTGTTTTGTTTTGTTTTGTTTTTCTTTCTGCGATAACAGGAGAGCACGGAGGTCAATGCCTCACAGGTGGTGCACCTCCCCTCCCACAGCATTCAGAAATGCTCTCTGCACTGCAGTGCTGTTGCCAGGGATTGGGGGAGTTGTGTTGTCAGTTATTGAAGACTGTTTTTATTACATCTTCCATGCCTCTTTCAGTGATACAAAGTTAAAACCAAGAACTATGAGTGCTCACTTGATTTTTTGGTTCCTATGAAGGTGCTATTTTTGTGTAAATAGTTGTTAAATTGATGCCTTCATGTGGGGAGAGGCAAACAGTGAATCCTTCTATTCTGCCATCTTACTCTGCTTCCCCTGTAAGTTGATTTCTTCCCATCAATCTTTTGACATACATCTCCTACTGGTAAAGCCTTCCCTGGTTGAACCTTAGCAGATACATCTATTGAACACAATTTGTTTAACTTCCAAACAAAACCTGTGAAACACACAAATAATCTAGGGAAAAATGCAAAAAGAATACCAGCGTATTAAGAGAGAAAGCATCAACAGTATCAGGCCTATTTATAATCCAAATATTGGCATAAATGGATAGGAGAATTAAATAATATGATTCATATAGTTATAGCCCTAGTGGTAAAGCTGGTTAACATATATGAATAGATGGAAAATTTTGACCCAATGGAATCTATAAGAAAGAATCAAATGAAAATATTATAAATGAAAAATATGTTAAGTGAGAAGAATAATGCTTCTCACAGGTTAATCAGTAAAGTCAACACAACTGAAGAAAGAAAAAAAAAATCTGAAACTAGGTCAATAGAAATTTTCACCACTCCTATTCAACATAGTATTGGAAGTTCTGACAAGGACTATCAGGCAAGAGAAAGAAATAAAGCGTATTCAAATAGGAAGAGAGGAATTCAAATTATCTCTGTTTGCGGATGACATGATTGTATATTTAGAAAACCCCATTGTCTCAGCCCAAAAACTCCTCAAGCTGAAAAGCAGCTTCAACTAAGTCTCAGGATACAAAATCAATGTGCAAATATCACAAGCATTCTTATACACTGATAATAGACAAACAGAGAGCCAAATCATGAGCAAACCCTCATTTACAATGGCTACAAAGAGAATAAAATATCTAGGAACACAACTTACAAAGGATGTGAAGGAACTCTTCAAGGAGAACTATAAACCACTTCTCAAGGAAATAAGAGAGAACACAAACAAATGGAAAAACGTTCCATTATCATGGATAGAAGGAATCAATATCGTGAAAATGGCCATACTATCCAAAGTAATTTATAGATTCAATGCTATCCTGTTTAAGTTAACTTTGACTTTCTTCACAGAATTAGAAAAAAACTACTTTAAATTTTATATAGAACCAAAAAAAAAAAAAAAAAAACCATATAGCCAAGACAATCCTAGGCAGAAAGAACAAAACTAGAGGCGTTATGCTACCTGAATTCATACTACAAGGCTACAGTAACCAAAAGAGCATAGTACTGGTACCAAAATAGATATATAGAACAGTGGAACAGAACAGAGGCCTCAGAAATAATGCCACACAGCTACAAATATCTGATCTTTGACAAACCTGATAAAAACAAGCAATGGGGAAAAGATTCCCTATTTAATAAATGGTTTTGGGAAAAGAGGCTAGCCATAAGCAGAAAACTGAAATTGGACCCCTTACTTACACCTTATACAAAAATTAACTCAAGGTAGATTAAAGATTTAAATGTAAGACCTAAAACCATAAAAACCCTAGAAAAAAACCTAGGCGATACCATTCAGGACATAGGCATAGGCAAAGACTTCATGATTAAAACACCAAAAGCAAACACAACAAAAGCCAAAATTGACAAATGGGATATAATTAAACTAAAAAGCTTCTGCACAGCAAAGGACACTATCATCAGAGTGAACATGCAACCTACAGAATGGGAGAAAAATTTTTCAATCTATCTGTTTAACAAAGGGTTAACATCCAGATTCTACAAGGAACTTAAAGAAGTTCACAAGAAAAAAACAAACAACCCCATCAAAAAGTGGGCGAAGGATGTGAAGACATGTTTCAAAAGAAGACATTTTAGGATTGCTTTTTCTATTTATGTAAACAAAAAGGCCATAGAAGTTTTGATGAGGATTGCATTGGATCTTTAGATCATTTTGTGTAGTATAGAAATTTTAACAATATTAAGTCTTCCAGTCCATGAACATGAATGTTTTTCCATTTATTCAAGAAAACTCTGAATTTGAGTTATGTTAAATGACTTGAAATGAAGGCTATATTGTCTTTCTAACATGAAATAAGAAAGTCATGCTGCTTATTGACACCTAGCAGTTTAACAGAAGTTTAATGCAGCACCACCTGGTGATAGCCAGAGATAAACATGCCTGGGAAATCTGAGCAATTTTATTAAAACAACAACAGCAACAACAAAAACATATTGTAGTTTGAGAACTGAGAAATATGTGCTGCGAAAAATACCCTAGTAACCTTCTGGCCATGTGTTAATTTTGTCTTTAAATCTGAGTTCATCACCAACTTTGTTTCCTTTCTCAAATGAAAGGGAAAAGGACTTTAGGAGAATTCCTTCCTAAGAGTATTAAATGAAATATGTAATTGAGAAAATACAGCAGAAATAAATGGTTATATAACAAAGAAGGAGATAATCAAAAGCAAAAAGATGTTACAGGAAAAAAATGAGGAGGACTTTACCCATTCGTATTAGATTATTATTCTTTTCTTTTGAGTTGTAGAAGGTTTTTAAATATACTTTAATATTAAACTATTTTTAGAAAATGATTTGCAAATATTGACCCTCATTCCGTAGGTTGCCTTTTCACTTTTGTGATGATGTCCTTATTTGTACAGAAGTTTTTTTTAGTTTGATGTAGTCCTCTTGTCCATTTTTCTTTTATTGTCTGTGCTTTTGGTGCCATATCCAAGAAACGATTGCCAAAACCAATATCAAAGAAAAGTCTCTCTATACTTTCTTCTAGAATTTTTGTTGTTTTAAGTCTTACCATTAAGTCTAATAAAATTTGAATTTTATTGTGTATAGTGTAAGAAAAGAGTCCAATTTCATTTTTTTTGCATATGAATATAGTTTTCCCAGCATCATGTGTGGAAGAGACTGTGTTTTCACCTTTGGGTATTCTCGATACCCTTTTTGAAGGTCAGTTCTCCATATAAACATGGGTTTGTTTCTGTACTATGTATCCTATTCCTTTGGTCTATATGTCTATTTTAATGCTAATACCATGCTGTTATGATAATTATGTTTTATTATATTGTTTTGAAATCAATAAGTATATCTTCAGCTATATTCTTTAGATCCTTGTGGCTAGTTTGAGTTTTTGTGGTTCCATATAAATTTTAGGATTGCTTTTTCTATCTATGCAGAAAAATAAAAAGGCCATAGAAATTTTGATGAGGATTACATTGGCTCTTTAGATCCTTTTGCGAAGTATGGACATTTTAACAATATTACGTCTTCTAATCCATGAACATGTTTTTCCGTTTATTTGAGTCTTTCTTGATTTATTTCATCAATGTTTTGCAGTTTTTAGAGTGCAAGTCTTTCTCTGCCTTGGTTAAGTTTATTTCTAAGTATTTTATTATTTTTGGCACCATCGTAAATAAGATTGTTTCCTTAATTTCCTTTTAAATAGTTTGTTCTTTGTGTATGGAAATGTAATTGATTTTTCTATGTCAATTTTGTATTCTGTAACCTAATAAATTTATTATTTCTAACAGTTTTTTGTGGAGACTTTCCTACATATAAAATTATGTCATTTGCAATAGACATATTTTTACCTCTTATCCTATTTTATATATTTGTATATACTTTATATTTTTTTTGTGCACAATTGTTTTGACTAGAACTTCTAGTGTTATGTTAAATAGAAGTGGTAAGAGTCAGTATCCTTGTCTTATTCCTGCTCTTAGATGAAAAGCTTTCAGTTTTTCACTGCTGGGCATGATGTTATCTGATATGGGCTTGTCAGAAATAGCATTTATTATATTGCATTTCTCCTATATTTAGTTTGTTGAGTGGTTAAATGTGGATAAAAGACTTGAATAGTCATTTCTTCAAATAATACATACTAATGCCTACCAGGTACATGAAAAAGGTTTTCAACATAACTAATCATCAGGATTCAAAGGTGCTCAACATCACCAATTATCAGCAAACCAAAACCACAATAAGAAATCACCTCATACCTGTTAGGAAAGCTATTATTACAAAGCAACGACAACAACAACAACAACAGATAACACATGTTGGTGAGGATGTGGATAATTGAAACCGTACACACAGTTGGTTGGAAAGCAAAATAATGCAGCCACTATGGAAAAATATATGGTGATTCCTCAAAAAGTTAAAAATAGAATTAAAATATAATCCAGCAATCTCACTTTTGGGTATATATCCAAAGGAAAGGAAATTGGTATCTTGAAGAGACATCTGCATTCTTATGTTTATTGCAGCATTAGTCACAATCGCCAAGATATAGAAACAACCTAAATAGCCATTGGCAGACGAATAGGCAAAGAAAATGTGGTATACATACTATTTGGCTTAAAACAAAAAGGGAATTCTATCATTTATTACAACATGGGTAAACCTGGAAGACATTATGCAAAGTGAAGTAAGCCAGTCTCAAAAAAATAAATATTGTATTGTATAGGGTAACTCAAATATTTAAATTTATAGAAGTAGAGAATGAAATTATTTTTTTCCCAGGGACTGGGGATGAAGAGAAATGGGGAGTTGTTTTTTAATAGGTATAGAGTTTCAGTTCTGCAATGTTAATAAGTTCTAGAAATCTTCTGTGAAACACGTTGCCTGTAGTTATCAACATGGTTTTATACATTTAAAATTTTGTAAGAAGGTAACTCTCACATTAATCATTCTTACTTTACACACATAACTCTAACCTCCGCCCCAACACACACACAGGAACACACAAAAAGCTTTGTAGGTGATGGACATGTTTATTACCTTGATTATGGTGATAGTATCACAATAGTAAGAATATATACAAACTCATCAAATTTCATATATTAAACATGTAAAATTCATTGTATATCAATTATACCTTGGTACAGCTGTTAAAAAAATTGGAATCATTTCACAAATATGCTATTCTTTTGAATCAAGATGAATTTTGATATTCTAAAAATCAAGAAGGATTCCATATTTTGCTATACAATTAAGTGGATTCCTTCCCATAAGGAATTGTGTTACATGTTTCTGATGTTTGATTGCTTCTTCCAAAACGTAGGGAGGCTGCTCAATGTAGATTTGACAAAGCTAATTTAAAAGTATTGTGAATTTCACAAACATGTATCCAAGCTATGATAGATTTGACAAGGTTAATTCAACACTATAGTGAATTTCACAAAAATGTATCCAAAATATGATAAAGAGCAAGCTCATTGGCCCTATTCATCTTACTCATTGATTTTTATCCAATTCTGTTGGTTTAAACAGGAAAGGAAAAGAATATATCTTCAAGTTGAATCTTGGTAGGAAACCAAAAGCAAGTCCAGATCAATTCTGTATTCTTGAATTTGAAATACCTAAGTGTGGCCTACTAATAAAAAGCCAGAAATGATTCAGCACCTATTTAATATACATCATCTTCTTTCTGGACATGCATGATTCACCATTACAAAGTAATGGGCTCCAAGCCAGGAACAGAGAGTATTTCATAACACTGAGTGTGTAGGTTGTAAATGTCTTGTGAATGCCTTGCTTATCTTGTGAACAGATTTTTAAAAGGATAAAGAGAAAAGCTCACCATAGTAGGAGGAACCTCAATGGAATTGGAACAGGAAACGTATGACAAAAATGCAAAGGTAATGCTGAAAATTAGGAGAAGAAAAAGCACTACGAAGAAGGCACGAATGAAAACTCTTAATAGTCTGGGATCCTGCATAGCAGAGTCTCAGTTACCTTCATAACTGACATTAGATTTGTGCTTCCTTTTGCCTGTATCTTTTGTGTATCAGTGAAAGATCTCTTCCCCTTCTTCTCCAAAAGAAATTTTACTCACAGAATGTGAGTCTATTCTCTGTTGCCATTTTTAGTATTTCATTATGCTTAAGCCATTTTCCTATGCTCCAAACATATTTCCCTCATCATGGTCACCTTTTCTGGTTTAATTTGTTTTAACATCAAGCAAGAAAATTAGCCTTTTTCTAATTAGTATTGTGTTTGTCTCCTTTAAAGCCAAGAGTCTTCATTTATTGTATCCAAAGTTTCCCTAATTCTCGACTGCAAACTTTTATAATTTAGCTTCTTTTGTTACCAGTTACCAAAAGTGCTGTTGCTAGCAAATGGTATTTCATATTTTGTTGCACAATCATTGTTAATCCTTTTTCATTTGACCTCTCCACAGGGCTTAGCAGGTTATAATTCTCTCTGAACAGCTTTTCTCTGTGGTTCTCGTGACACAATAATTGTCACATTATACCTTGTTAATTGTTTCTTGTTTTGTTCCCCCCCCCCCACCCCGCCTTTGTCTCTGCCATGGTCTTCTCTATCTTTGAAAATTATTTGCAGGTCGGTGTTCCTGGAATAAAATTCTTGAACATCACCTCAATTTCCACCTTCTCCTTTGGAATTTTCATTCATGTACATGACTCACAGTAAATGCTAATGACATCCACCTTCAATTTTATCTATTATGTGAACTTCAAACCCACTCGTCTGACTTGGTCTAGCACAGTTAAGATAGAAAATGGATAAATTAGTAAATAAAACTGTTTTCATGTTCAACCTGTCAATTTTTTTTCATTCTCTTGGGGTTGACTTAGTAAAATTATGAGAAATCATCTTATTATTAATAGTAATCAATTAAAATATGGAATATATGTGTAATTTGAACAAATTTCTTATTTTTGATTCTCTTCTTTTATACACAGAGAGGTACATTCCTCAAATGATCATTCTTTGCTCAGTTCTATAAAGACAAGCAGGATTGTATCTAAGTATCAACCTAAATGCTATTGTCTATAGACAACTCATTTGAAATGCTACTTTATGTTGTTATTCTAAATACAAAATCCCAGCAGTGAAATCTAGTTGTTTCAACGCTGAAGTCAACTGACTCCCTTATTTTTCTACAAGCTATAATTGTGTTTGGGGATTGGGAAAAAATACGTTTTTTTGTTTTCATATAAGACATAACATAGAATAAGTAGAGGGACTGATAGAATGCTTGAAGCCACAGGATATTGAACTTTATAAACCTCTAAAGGTACACCCTGTAGCAGATTATTTTTTTATCTTCAATATTGAATTAGGGTATAATTTCAAATATTGATTTTGGTTTTCTGCCCTCTACTTTTTAAAAAAGTTAAACCTTTATCTTGCTCTAGTTTGTTCTTTTTTTACTGGCTCTGTTGAAATACACCAAACTAAAAAAAAAAAAAAAAAAAAAGGCATCAGAAATGGCATGGGAACTGAGCTGTTCCTATAAGAGAGACAATTTCCTGTTATAATTATTACGCAGAGAAAATGATAAATTCTGGAATATATGTTCAGTTTATCTTTTCATAGCAATAGAAAAAAAAGCGTTTTTTTTTTTCTTCCAATTTGTTTGACATCTCCAAATAAATTGTTTTTTTTCAAAGAGGATCTCAAGTATTTAGTGAACTTTGACCATGAGGTTCAAAACAAAATAGTTTGAGAAATTCTGATTTGTCTGTTGGGATTTATTAAAGAGCTGTGATCTGTGATAAGAGAGGCTTGAATTTTTAAACTATTTTGAAATTATTCAGGTCCCAGAAAACATGAGAATTTCCTTTTCATCATTTCATCTAGAGATTCCATTGACTTGACTGGATATTACATCTCATTCCCTGCAGGGAAAAATCAGAATTAATTTAGTTTCACTAATTCTTGCCTTCAATAAAAAGATCTCATAAGTTATTTGAAAGAATGAAACATACATGTTAAATTGCAAAATTCAATGGCTTTGGAATGAGTTTTCAGAAAAATCAACACTGAAAAATCTTGCAACTCTGTCAAGGCTCAATTTTTGTCAGCCGGGTGTGCAAAATAAATAGTAAAGCACTGGGTTACAGCATTTCTGCTTATATCCGTGTTGACAGATTGTGCTTATCAAAGTCTAGAAGTTCAAGAAAAATGGCACAGCAATCATCACAGACAGCCCTGGCTGTCTGTCTTCAGCTCTACAGTGGTTCTACAAAAATGCAAACTGACCTCAAGCTGCCCTTGAAAATTGTGGGGTGAGGTATGGCCAGCATATACTACTAGACCTTAAAGCCGAATCTGTCAAACTGTAGGGAATTGGTTGCCCAGTAAAACTGTTAAAAATGTATCCTTTTACAAGTTAAATAGATGGTCTGAGTTCATGTACTGAAATCATTTACTATTTAAAATTCTCTACCTGGAAAGCGATTTCAAATACTAAACAAGGATATACAAAAAACAAATTATTCTTTTTAGTGTGTGAGGCTAAGGTGATGTGATTTCCTAGAATATAACTCCTAACTTGAAAATCAGTATTAGTACAAAGCTATTTATTTAAGGTAGATGAAATAATAAAAAAAGACTATTCATTTTAAATACTCACTTCAGCAGACTGTATTTTCAATTTATCTGAGATAACTGAACATTTTGCTGAGCTAACATATAACAACAAAAGAAAACCCTCAGTATACAAATATATTGTCAGTGTTTCCATGGAGACTTAAAAAAACATAAACCTTAAGTTCAATCAATTTGCAAAAGGCTAAGTACTGTACCACATGTAAGGTGAGATGGAAATGGTATAAAATTGAGTAAGTTATGTAAATGCAGTTTTACATATGCTATGCTTAATATACATATGCTGAATTATTTATTCCCCTTAAATTTCCCCCAAATAACCACAGGTAAATGATGGACTGTAGTGAAGACTGAGCACCCTGACCCTGAGATCAAACACTTGGGTTTTAAGACTGACTCTAACTTAACAGCTGCTTGATGGGGAACAAGTTGTGTGATTCATCTATTAATTCTGTTCAAGAAACTTATATGTGTGATGATCAATGAGAATTGAAGCAAGCAGCTTAAGGGTCATAGATCTAAATTCTGCAGATATTTTAAGCTACCTTGTCTATACTTTTTTCTTTTTGCCCTCAAGATGATAATTTTTCAACTTGATAATATTATTCATTTATTTAGTGTCAGTCATTGACAATCTGCATCTCTCTGTCTGACACTTGAGTTTTACTTTTCTTAGGGTAGGGTATAGTAGTATGATGAGATTTTCCACTTTTTGTCTTGTTTGGTTGGTAAGATTTATATATACAGGAATCTTAAAAGAACACTAACAGCTGATACCAGAATTCTCTGTTGAGGGAACTGCCTTTGTTTGGAAAAATTATATCTTTAGTTACTTGAATAGTAAGTCAGGGTCAAGAAGGAAGAAAGAGAGAGAGAGAGAGAGAGAGAGAGAGGTATGATATAAAGAAAGGAATTTGCTTTTCTATTTGAAATGAAGAAAGTGCTTATAGTAAGGGGGAAAGAACAAAAGATGAAGAGAGAAAAAAGTAGAGGGTGAAAGGAAGTTCCTTAGAGATTGAGAAGCTATGATAGCCACAACATATACGTAAAAATAATAATGTTGCTTGTTCAATTTGAAGTTGCTTACATTTCTGTAACAAAACCAACTTCAGTTTTCAGTAAAATCTATTATACTACAATGTATATTCAAATGCTCTGTGTCTGTGTGTGTGTGTGTGTGTGTGTGTGTGTGTGTGTAGGGGCAATGTCTTGTTACTGGTAAAGAATACACTCATTTGCAAATCTTTATTGACAGTCTGCTATTTACCAGGCATTTTACTGGCTGCTAGAGACAGAGGGTCATTTTAGGAAGAGGTGCATAGGAGCTTACAAGTCAATTGGGCAACCATTTAATGTGCCCATAATAAGTGCTATCATTGAGGTATGCATGAGTACCATGGAAACATGGAGGAGGACCATCTATATCACACATTTGAGTAAAGAAACATATCTTAGAAGAGATTATGTTAGAACCGGACTTTTAAAAGATAGGTTTCTATCTCTTTACCTATAAAATAGGACATGTAGTAACCGCCTTAATTGCTTTACCCAAATGTTCTGTGGATCAGATGTGACAGTAAAAACACCATATACATAGTAAAACACTATACAGATACATAGCATTATAAAGGCAAAGATATTAAGTGGACCTATAGGAGTAAGGCTGAAGTCAGGACAAATCAGATAAATATGAATTTATCAGATAATATAACTGAAATATTATTAAACATTCTATATCTATTTAATGAGAAAAAAGTTTCTCTTTTGAAATTGCATATTTTAATGTGTTAATTAAAGGCTATAATCCTAGGTTAAACCACGTGAATTAGCTACTTTAGTACATTAAAAACAAATATTGGCAATTTTTAATGCTTCAACTTAGTATGTACATTGCACATGGTTGTTTGACTTTTCTGAAATTAATATTGTTACATTTAATTTATATTTATAACTGTGTGATACTAATAGTTTATACTAATTACAGAGAAAAGTAGCTAAAATGAGTATCCTTGCAAAGTTTATTTTATGATTTTTCTTAAGTTGGCAAATCCTTTGCACTCTTTTGTCTTTCTTTTTATTTTTCAATCCTATGAAGCAATTTTTTAGAGTGTACTAAAGGATTTAAAATATTTATACTAAGACTAATCACTTGTTCCCTGTTGACATAAAATAATTCACTTTTGGAATTTTTGCTGATTACTAGAGATGATTTCAGGTACTTGCCTGCTGGTTGGTCTTTGTATTTGGAAATAGGCCTAGTAATCGCACAGGGTAACTTGTACTCAGTTTTTGTAAAAACACTCAACAGAATAACTGTGAGAGAGGACAGTTTGTGCCTTACACTTGAAGGTGTTCTCCCCTAAGAGTGAGGCTAACTTCTCATTCTCAGTCTATACAGAGTTAAGTGTGGAGCCTTGTGGTAACTGTCTTCTTGCTTTACAGTTGGGAATGTATTCCAATTCTGCACACATGGATGAACAACTAGCTATGTGACATATCACAGTGGGTACTGCTAGATGTCCGTCAAAATACATTATTCCTTGCTCCACTGTAATATAATTATGCCCGTAAATATGGCTGGACTATATTTGCTAAACTCTCTCGCAGCTAAGTATGGATATATGACCAAGCTTTCTTCAACGAATTAAGAGTTGAGCTGATGTGTGCCAGATTTCTGAGTGTTATTTGTGATCACTTTATTCTCCTTCTCTCAAATATGATCACAGAAAAATCCCTGACTTGGTTTTAAGATGTACAATGAGGACAATTCCCTACCAGATGGCAGAGAAATACAATGGAAAGCACTATGACAAAAGATGCAATTACTTTTGCACCATCCTAATACTTTAATTTACTTTCCATGGCAAAGAACAAGCCATGTCTAACAAGCCCAGCCTATTTTCTGTGTTAAAAGGGCTACTCATCCATACTGACTTACGCCAGCGTTCCTCAAATGTTGTTCTTAAATCAAACATTGTTCAGTTTTCTAATAACTTATAATTTGAAAATCTGGTAAACTTATGGATATTTAAAGATTACATTCATAATACGTCGTGGATGTTGTTCAGGTGATAATTTCTCTCCTTCATTTTGGAGAGTGTTTAGAATTTAAAATATATCATAAAAAATTATCAGATTAAAAATCAATGAGTATTATGCAAATCTAACTTAAAAACTAATTGCTTATATTTTCCATGTTCTCTTCCAGACTTTGTTCACATTTATATACAACTATTATATAAAATTTTATCTTAACAGCTTTGTCTTTTGCTCCCACCTGTATTTTTATTAAATAATAGTGTAATAATATACCACTGAGAAGGTGCCATAGTTAGCTGTTCATATTTTCTGAATCTCTAAAAAAGTGATGTTTTTCTTTTAATTAGTTGCATTGTTTGTTTTGCATATCTGAATATATGATGCTTTCAGTTCTCCAAGTTTAGAATGAAAAGAATCAAGGTCAGCAATTGAAACAGTGTATCACAGAAAATAAATTATTATTTCATTAAATATAAGAGGAATTAAGTGCATGTTGGATAAAATGGAATTCTATTTTACTATAGAATATATTTTATGATGGGCAATATGGGTAATGATGCATCTGTTAAAATTATTTTGTTTGTGTAGACTAAAAATTAAATAGCTATTACTAAAGATCTTATAGGTACATACCAGTAAGTTGGGTTTCTAAAATATTTTTTAAATGGACTCAGATTTGATGTGTGGTCTACATTTTAATTTTCATTATAATATTATAGATGAATGGTAGGGCCTCTTCCCTTAAATTGTAATGAAGAATCTTATCTTAGTCCCCATATTCACTAGTGATTACAACCATAAAACTTGCCAAATATTTCTTTATACGGACTCTTGAGATTTAAGTTGTAACAGTCTGATTCCCTGGCAATGTTTAAGACTACAGTCAAGATTCTCATAAATTTTAAAATCATGGTTGCAAACTTGACCCTGTCCAATTACTTTTCTGCATTGGAAGTGATTGCAATTCTGGGTCATATCTAGGCTGCTGAGTATAGGTAAGATTTAAAAGCCATTTTCTGTGTATTAAAAAAAGCTTCCTTGCCAAGATAGTGTGTATGATCATTTCTTTCTAATTCGTTTGCTGGTACATTTTGAGTAGAATTGAAATAGAAGTTATAGCATATTCTATGTTTTCTCCTACTTTTTCAAAGACAAGAAATGATTGTGGATCTCATTATAGTTGGAAGAGAAACTATTTTAGAATGAAACTTTGATATTTATGGGCAGACATTTGTTATGTCAGAAGCAATCTCAGGTGTGGATGTTTTTCAGATTATTAAGGTTGTAATATAAACAATAAGTTTATAATGTCTGAATTATTACTTTAATTCTTACCTAAGGAAAAAAAAAGTCCACATGGACAGCCATGCAAAATAAGAGCATTAGGTGATAGATAACACCCATGAGACAGAAAACACCAATATATTGTACTAAGAATGTCTAGGTATATCTTTAAGTTGTGTTAGACCATTGCATTTCATGACTGTCATGACAGTATTTGCTAAGAGATTCTGAAAATCTCTTCTGAAACTAGTATTTGCTAAATATCATACTATAATTATGATTAGAAAACAGTATTGTGGTTTCCATATCATTAATCTTTGACAATTGTCACACCAAATGTGCAGTTTTTAAAAGCAAAATAAGATTAATTGTTGTCACTGTAAGCTTTACTCACAAGCCAAAATCAATGTTTCTTTTTTTGTTGTATAAATTAGGATTGCATGATTATTGGAGAATGGCAATTAGGGCAAATCTTATGATTTATAGCTCTAACAAATACAAGATTTCTGCTCAAGATGCACAGGTTCATAATTCTCTCAATACTAAAACATAGGAAGAAACACAAAATCTATACGTATATTATTATAGACCTGGTAAGATTTCATTAAGAATAGTATGGCTATGAAAAGTACATTTGAAATTGTGACAAATTTTTTACAGTGATGAATGAGTCACTTTCCCTTTACATTTAAAATAATAATTATTGAAGCCCAATGTTTTCTCACAAATGGCAAGACTAGGGGAGATTTGTGGCAAAATGAAACTAGCAATAATCATCCTTCACAATTAATGTGCCAATTTCATTCCTGTAGAATGAACTCTCAAATTTCCATTAGAAAAGGCTACTTCATTTATTTCTGTTGGAGTTGTTAGTCAAAAATACAGATTCTTGGTACTTACATCAGAAAAAAAAAAAAAAAACTTTTCTAAGGGAGATACAAGGTTCTGGATTTTAAACAGTTTATGTACACTAAGTTTGAAATCAAATATATGCTTATAAATCTTCTCCTTGGCTTAAAGAGAAAATGAGTAGGTGAGAGAAAATATAGAATATGACATAACTTCTATTTCAATTCTACTCAAAATGTACCAGCAAACGAATTAGAAAGAAATGATCATACACACTATCTTGGCAAGGAAGGTTTTTTTTAATATACAAATTTTCTATGGAAAATCCCATAACCCCTTAAAAACTTGCAAAGTGTGTGGTTTTGTCACAAGAATGAAAACTCATCAAAAGTACAGCGTAAACAGGTTATACAGGTGGACCTTCAATAATTATGCCTTGCCCCTGTGAGTCTCTCAGGACATCCTTCTTTATTCAGCAGTCAAGAACATGCCAAGACTTCTGGAAGAACAGATATGGGAAATGGCAAAACAACAACAACAACAATAAAACCTACAAAATTAGAGGTTTTATACCAATTTGCAATTTTAAAATCACTGACATATTTTCATTTGATATATATAAAAGAATATATTTAACTTATACATAAGTTATTGAACATCTTTCCAAAATACTATGAATTTACCATCCAAATAATGAAGTAAAGCACAGTTTAATCTCTCTAGTTGTACCTCCTACCTTTCCTACTGCTATTAAATACAGTGGTAGAGTTTGTGTTTACTATTGTCTTGCTTTACTCATGTACATATGTGTGTATCTATGTACACAACACATATATCTATCACCTAATTTCTTCATCTTTTCAGAGTACATGGGAAAACACATATCTCTTCTTAAGAAATATTTCATTGACTTTTGCTTAGTTCCGTTATAAAAATAAAATAATGTATGTGATTTTCTGTGAAACATGTTACACATTATGTTTCTAAGAATCATACTTGTATATGTATGTAGCCATAGCTAATTCATTTTAGTATTTATAATACTTCATTGTGTAAATATAGTGTTTATTGATTTTTATGTTGATGGATGTTTTCATTATTTCAAACTACATTATAAGCTACATGCTGTTAATTTACTATTATGTTTCCTGATATATACTCACAAGAAATTATCAAAGATATATGCTTTGCTTTCCAATGTGAAATTGTATCCATTTAAATTCCACCAGCAATGTATAAATCCCCATTGCCCCACAACTGTAACTATTCTTAGAATTATTTGACTTCTAAATAATGTTTGCAAATTTAGTTCATGTAAAATGATAATTCAGAGAGATAAATTGTCTTTCCACATTACAAAACAGGATAAATATATTTTTATTCATTTATTGGCCATTCTTTAGTTGTTTCTCTTTTGGGAAAAGTTTACTCAAGCCTTTCAAAAAAATTTTAATTGAGTCATTGACCTACTTCTTCTTAAATTGCAGGATTTCTTAATGTTGTTTAGTATTATTAATACTTTGTTATCTAAATATGATGCAAATATTTTTCCTGTTTGTGGCTTGTCTTTTTACATATTTTTTAACAAAACTTATCCATTTATTGTGACCAAATTTATCTCTCTTAATGGTCAGCTTGTTTTATATAATCTTAAATATTTCATAGTTCAAGGAGCATAACGATATTCACACTTTTTTTAGGAATGTCTTAAAGTTTGCGTTTCACATTTAATTTTCTATATAATCTGAACTTGATGTTTGAGTTCAGTGTGATTTAGGCATTACATTTCATTTTAACCATAGGGACAACCAATTGTTCCATATCATTTATTGAACATTAATAATTTCCCCACTGCTTCAAAATTTCAGATGTGTTACATGTATCATGCTTCTTACTAATATTTGCAAATATCTGCTTCTGATTTTTCTATTCTTTTCCACAAGTTACATTGTCTATCCTTGTGCTGACAGTATGTAAATTAGTAAAACTAATTTGGCTTTAAGCAAGCATTAATATTCTCATTTCTCCCTTTCATCTGTTCCAGAATGTCTTGGATGTGCCTAGTCTTTTTCTCTGCTTTTAAATTTTAGAATATTACTTGAAAAATCCTGTGTCAAATTGTTATGGTTATTCAATTATGTCTGCAAATCAACCTGTGATTATCTGACGCTGTGATATTAGGTTTCTTATTCAGCAATATGCATGCCTCTCTATTTATTCAGGTATTCCTTAATATATTCCACTCCATTTTACAATTTTATTGAAGGAGTTTTGGGTACCTTTTTTAAAGATTGTTTCTGGTTCACTTATTATTTCAATTTAGTTTGTTTTAAAATATATATATAATCTCTAAGAATAATAAACATATTGTCTCTTCTTTTTTATATTTCTGGCTAAGGCATCAACACAGTGTTTTTGTTTTGTTTTGTTTTGTTTTGTTTTCTGAGATATAGTCTCAATAACTGTTGCCGAGGCTGGAGTGCAGGGGTGCGATCTTGGCTCTCTGCAACTTTTGCCTCCCAGGTTCAAGTGATTCTCATGCCTCAGCCTCCCGAGTAGCTGGGACTACAGGCATCTGCCATCCCACCCAACTGATTTTTTAACTTTTACCATTAGTAGAGAAAGGGTTTGTTTCATCATGTTGGCCAGGCTGGTCTCAAATTCCTGACCTCAAGTGATCTGTCTGCTTTAGCTTCCCAAAGTGCTGAGATTACAGGCGTGAGCCACCGTGCCTGACCAGACGCAAATACAATGTGAATAGAAATGTTGAGAGTGGCCACACTTGTTTTGTATGTATGTGAGCCACCGTGCCTGACCAGACGCAAATACAATCTAAATAGAAATGTTGAGAGTGGCCACACTTGTTTTGTATGTATAATAGAGAGAGGAATGCTTACATTTCTCCATGAAGCATTATGTAGGCTTTAGCATCTATACCACATCTACATGTTCAATTTTTAAAAATAAAGTAAAAAATGGTTATTGAATTGTACCAAATGTGCTGTCTGCTGCAAGTGAAATGATTATATGGTTTAGGGATTTTAATAATTGAATGTGGTATGTTAATTAATTGAATATGTAATATAAAACCAATGATGATGCATTTTTGTGATAAACCAAACTTGGTCATGATATGTTATTTGTTTAATATTTATTCATGGTGGGCACTTAACTTTGCAACATGAATATCTTGTTAATGTATGTCTTATCCCTTCTGGCAAATAGTAAAACAAATCCTAGAACACGTGGACTCTTAACACCCTCCCAACTAGCACACTATTATTGTCTAATTTAGTCCTGTCTCATTTTCCTTTTAATCTCACACTTTAGGCAGCATTTTATCATATTATCTATATATTTTTTGTTTAGATTTAATTGCATATTCACTTTGTTTTCATCTCATAATTTCATGTCAGCGTGATTTTATTTCCTCCAGAACTACATTCTTAGAAACTTTTTTAGTGATGCATGTGGTTGTAAATTCTGTTCAGTTTTCTGTACTTGAAAATGTACTTCTTTTACTCTCATTCATGAAAAGTATATTCTCTGACTTCAAAATTTTAGGTTTAGAGTTATTTTCTCTCAATACTGTAAAAATACAATCTCTGGGTTTTTTGGCCCTCTTTGTTAGCATTTGCTCACTGGGCAACACTCTAGCATTAATAACTGCTTCAGATACTTATTAAACACCTAATGTGCCCAATGTTACTCTAGGCTTCACTTACTTCTCATTTTAGTCCATGACCTGAATATTTCTGTGACTTTCAAATGAGTTACATTATAGCTTATCTCAGAACTAGTTGTTTTCTAGAAAAAGAACTTTGTAAGAGAATCTATATACCCATACTGATCAAGGTAGAAATTTTATTAAGATTGATAATATTGCAAATATAATATTATGTCCAGCAAATAAACCATTAAGAACAAAACACTGACATGATTACTTAACTCATATTTGAAATAATTATACAAATGTTTCAGCAGAATGCAAACTCATTCAGATAATAGCATCTATGGGAAACTGCTAGAATGATTCATTCCTGTTTGTAATTTAAGAATTGTATTGGCATTTTCAGGCAAGGTAATTGGAAACATCTACAAGCAGCTCACTTGTCTCAAGTGACAAGAGATTTTTCTCTTTAATCAAATCGATTTCAGAATGTGAGTACAGGAAACAGAAAGAATGAAAAACATGGCAGCAAAATATACACCTAATTGATTTACTTTGTTCTACTTAACAAAAATTACTTAGCACTCATTATTTTTAAAATCTATGTTAGGTTCTGAGGATCTGAGCTTGAAATTTGCATATATCTTTTTGGGGGTGAGCAGCACAGGTAATTTTTTTGTTTGTTTTCGCTTTGTTTTTATGTCAATCGTTTTTGGGGAACAGGTGGTGTTTGGTTACATGGATAAGGTCTTTAGTGGTGATTTTGGAGCTTTTGGTGCACTCATCCCAGAGCAATGTACACTGTAGCCAATGTTTAGTCTTTTATCCCTCAACCCCCTCTCACTCTTCTCCTGAGTCCCTAAACTCCATTGAATCATTCTTATGCCTTTGCATCCTCATATGTGAACTCCCACTTATAAGTGAGAACATAAAATGTTTGGTTTTCCATTTCTGAGTTAAGTCGCTCAGAACAATGGTCTCCATCTTCATCCAGGTTGCTGTGAATGCCATTGTTGCATTCATTTTTGTGGCTGACTAGTATTCCATAGTGGGGTGTGTGTGTGTGTGTGTGTGTATGTTTTTTATTCACTCATTGATTGATGGGCATTTGGGCGGTTCCAATTGCAAATTATGCTGCCGTAAACATGCATGTGCAAGGGGCTTTTTCATATAATGACTTCTTTTCCTCTTGGTAGTAGTAGGATTGCTGAATCAAATGGAACTTCTACTTTAATTCCTTATGGAATCTCTATACTGTTTTCCATACTGATTGTACTAGTTTATATTCACACAAGCAGTGTAAAAGTGTTTCCTTTTCACCACATCCATGCCAATGTCTATATTTTTAAATTTTTTTAATTATGGCCATTCTTGCAGGAGTAAGGTAATATTGCATTGTGGTTTTAATTTGCATTTCCCTGATAATTAGTGATGTTAAGCATTATTTTTCGTATGTTTCTTGCCATTCTTATATCTTCTTTTGAGAATTGCCTGTTCATGTCCTAAAATTCATATGGAACCCCAAAAGATCTTATATAACCAAATCAAGACTAAGCAAACAGAACAGGTCTAGAGGCATCACATTACCCGACTCCAAACTATACTACAAAGCTATAGTCATCCAAACACCATGGTACTGGTATAAAAATAGGCACATAGACCAATGTAACAGAATAGAGAGCCCAGTAATAAAGCCAAATACTTACATTCAATTGATCTTCCACAAAGCAAACGAAAACATAGAGTGGGGAAAGGGCATCCTATTCAACAAATGGTGCTGAGATAATTAGCAGGCTACATGTAGAAGAATGAAACTGGATCCTTATCTCTCATCTTATATGAAAATCAATGCAAGAGGGATCAAAGACTTAAATCTAAGACTTGAAAAGTTACACATTGTAGAAAATGGGAGGCCAAGGCAGGTGGATCACCTGAGGTCAGGAGTTCAAGCCAGCCTGGTCCAACATGATGAAATCCCGTCTCTACTAAAAATACAAAAATTAGCCTGGTGTGGTGGTGGGTGTCTGTAATCCCAGCTACTCTAGAAGTTGAGGCAGGAGAATTGCTTGGACCTGGGAGGCAGAGGTTACAGTGAGCCGAGATCACGCCACTGCACTCCAGCCTGAGCAACAGAGTGAGAATCAGTCAAAAAAAAAAAAAAAAAAAAAAAAGAAAAGAAAAAGAAATAAATAAAGAGAAAAGAAAAAGTCTTCTAGATATTGGCTTAGGCAAAGAGTTTATAACAAAGAATTCAAAAGCAAATGCAACAAAAGCAAAAGTAAAAGATAGGACTTAAACTAAAAGATTCTGCAAGGCAAAAGAAATTATCAGAGCAATATACAGACAACCCACAGAGTGCGAGAAAATTTTTGCGAAATATGCATCTGACAAAGGACTAATATCCAGAATCTACAAGGAACTCAAACAAATCAGCAAGAAAAAAGATAATCTCATCAAAAAGTGGGCTAAACACAGGTAATTTTTGAAAAAAAAAATTGTTCTTAGAGAGACATACAAACCATGAAGGGAAAAGCAACCTTTAAAAATACAGGTATACCTTGGAGATACCATTACAGACCATGCCAATAAAGCAAATGTTGAAATAAAATGAGCCACACCTTTTTGGGGAGTTTTCAGTGCATATAAAGGATGTGTTTACAATATACTGTAGTCCTCTCAAACTCTGCCACGTTTTTATTAACTAACTTCATATAACATTCTAAATCTTTTGTTGTCATTTCAACAGTATTCACAGCATCTTCACCAGGAAGAAGTAGGTTTCGTAAGAAGCAACTCCTCATTCATTAATGTTTGATAATAAAATTGCAGCAATTCAATCAGTTACCTCTTTAGGCTCCATTTCTAATTCTAATTCTCTTGCTATTCCCACCATATCTGTAGTTACTTCCTCTGCCAAAGTCTTGAACTTCTCAAAATTATCCGTGAGAGTTGGAATAAACTTCTTCTAAACTCCTGTTAATGTTGACCTGTTGACTTCCTCCTATGAATCATGAATGTTCTTAAAGTCATGTAGAATCATGAATTCTTCCCAGAAGCATTTTAATTTAATATCCCAGATATATCGGAGGAATCACTTTTCTATGGCAGCAATAGTCTTGCAAAATGTATTTCTTAAATAATAAGATTTGAAAGTCGCAATTACTCTTTGATCTGCTGGCTACAGAATGCATGTTATGTTAGCAGGCATGAAAACCACATTAATTTCTTTGTCCATGTTCTTCAGAGCACTTGTGTGGTCTGGTGCATTGTCCATGAGCAGTAATATTTTGAGAGAAACCTTTTTTTTTTTTTTTTTTTCTGAGCAGTAGGTGTCAACAGTGGGCTTCAAATATTCAATAAACTATGCTATAAACAGATGTGCTGACATCCTAGCTTTCTTGTTACATTTCTAGAGCACAAGAACAGTAGATTTAGCATAAATCTTAAGGTCCTTAGGATTTCTGGAATAGTGAATGAGCATCAGCTTCAACTTACAGTCACCAGCTTCATTAGCCCCTAATAAGAGTTAAGCCTGTCCTAGGAAGCCTTGAAGTCAGGCATTGACTTCTCTTCACTAGCTATGAAAGTCATAGATGGTATCTTCTTCCAATAGAAGAATTCTAATTCTAATTGAAAACCTATTCTTTAGTATAGCAACTGTTGTTTATACTAACAAGAGTTCTATCAAGTATCTTAGTTAGGTTTTCTGGATAGCTTGCTGTATCTTCTTCATCAGCACTTGCTGCTTCACCTTGTACTTTAGGTTATGGAGATGACTTCTTTCCTTAAGCCTCTTGAACCAACCTCAGCTAGTTTGCAACCTTTCTTCTGCAGCTTCCTCACTTCTCTCAGCCTTCATAGAATTGAAGAGTTAGGGTGTTTCTCTGGAATAGGCTTTGGTTTAAGGGAATGTTGTGATTGGTTTGCTCTTCTATCCAGACTACTACAACTTTCTCCATATCAGCAATAAGGCTGTTTTTCATTCTTATCATTCATGTGTTCACTGGAGTAGCACTTGTAATTTTCTTCAAGAACTCTTCCTCTGCATCCACAATTTATCTAACTGTTTAATACAAGAGGCCTAGCTTTTCTACCTCTTGGTACAAGTGGCATCTTGCATATGAGCTCTTCAAAATATCAAACATTTCAATAACACAGTCTATGTAAGATATTGAGTTTCATATAAACATTGTTTTGTTATTAGAAATGTTATTGAACACCTACCACATCAAAAGTGTCATTCATTAACCACAAAATTACACTGAAGTTTATTAATATTCTTCAGCCACTTCCAGATGGATTCGGATGTTGTTTGGAACAAAATAAACATCTACTTACAAAATAGCCACATGCAGTATGCAAATTTCACCCCAACTTACTACATTTTTTTTTTTAGCTTTATGTCTAAAAATGGAGACTTTGATTGGTGGGAGGGAGGTGAAACCAAGCTTCATCCAAATTAAGATTTCTTAATCAGTGAGTGATGATAATGTGTTTCTGAAACTCACATTGACTTTCAAAAACACAATGATTTTAGGACAGTTCTGGCTACAGTTTTCAACAGCAGCCTGAGTCTCTTAGAGGAATTGAAGACTCTAGCATGACAAATCCCTGATGATTCTGCCCCTACGTATGTAGACCTGGGATGATTGATTTAGGTGAAATTGGCTGGAACAGTTTTGTACCATCCACAGAGAGAAAAAACAAAACCAAAACTCTAGGGTGTCGATGCACATGATACTTCAAGTTTTATCTTAAAATCAGAAGTGAAAAATCAACAAAATTATTAAATGTTTATCTCAAGCATTCCTTTATAAAAAATTCAGTTTTGAAAATGGCAGTTTATTTTTTTGGTATAGAGTCTGTGATTTGAATTTGATGAGCCTTTATTTTTGCCAATAAATTACTCACAGTAAGTTGTAAGTAGGCTTTCCCTTTCACTTAGAAAGTATGAATCTAGGCAATTGCTTTTAGTTTCCCCTTGAATAGCAGAAATTTATTTTTATTTTAAACTAAGGTTATGGTTCAGAATACATCAAATCAAAAGAGTTGAAATGTGATTAAATTATCCTTATAGTCAAGGAAGTACTCAACCAGATTATTGAAATTCCTGCGATGTCGTTTCATTACCAAATATATTTTCTTATCCAAGTAAATTTATATACAAGCCACTTCTGACTTAAAATACTTTGATCAATCCCAAATAAAGAAAAACAAAACAGGTTTATAGTTCTCTTATCAAGTATCTACATTTTCCTGCAGCAATCATTTTGAAATAGCAACCAATGAATCTAGATAACTCTTAAGCTTTTGATTGCATGCATGCATAGCTTTCGCATCTTTCCATACCACTAAATCACAATCTTCTTGAGGTAGATATGTTTATTTTTTATTTACCACTATCCTTAAAGTCATTTTACTACATTAGTATTTATTAAGATACTAATTAATTTAAATAGTTTAAATTTAATTAAATTTTGCAAAAGTAGAAAAATATCAGATATTTTAGTTGTAAGCCTGAAAAAAAAAGTAACTTAATGGTGCTATTGAACTAAGTATGTCATTGACAAAATTATGTTGTATATGAGGGCTTCATCTTTTCTAGAAAGTCGTATCTCATCTCACCTTAGGCTACTCTCAAAAACTGTAGTGCAGTAATCTACTAACTTAACTGCTTTTTCAGCAAAATGAAAATTCCTTGAGAGTATAAATTGATTGCTTACTCATTTCTGGAATCCTTTATATAGAAAGTGTCTGCTAAATGTCTGTTAAATAATTCAATATGAAATAATATGAAAATGTTTCATACTGTAGTACAGCAGTTGTAAAGTGAGAAACTATTTAAATATGAAAGATGAGTAAAAATATATTAAGCCAGGTATACAAATTAGAAATGCTGGCATAAACTGGGCTCTCTTGGCTTCAAGAACTTAACAAGGTCTTATGATTTTAAAAGTGGAATGTAGAACAAAGGTGCTTGGGGAGTCCATAGAGGCATGCTGTGGATGTGGCAATGGGCAGGTAGGTCCAACAATACATAGATTGAATTTTAACTAAAGTAGTGAGAAAAAGGTTTTATAGTCTGATGTAATGTGATTTTTTAAAATAATGTGATCCTTTCTGCATACTAGCATTTGGGAAGTAAATGTCATATGTACTGCATTTTAAAGCAAAAGTCCTTTGCTATTTCTCAACTCTGTGGCATCCTAAATCCACTCAACTATACCAATATTAATTGCCTTTGGAGATCTTAAGTCTTGTGACTTACTCTTAGTATTTTGGTACTAAAGCCTGGATAGTTTCAGAAATGTTACAACTCTCCTCTCTAAGCCTGTATTTTCTTTCCCATAAATTGAAGGATTTGAATCTAATGAACTCTGGTACTTTCTATTTGCATTATCCAATGATGCTTTGATAGAGAAGACATTGTAAGTGAACATGCAGAGCAATCAGAGTGAAACAATTCCTTATCAAAAACATGAAATTGCTTGTCAACTGCAACTAACTTTCAGGGAAAAAAGAATGCTCCCAAATGATAACAAGCAATCATAGAGGTTAATGTCACATTTAACTAAACTCTTTTTTTCTTCAAATTTATTTTAATTTTTTATTCACATTTATTTTATTTTTATTTTTCATTGTGGCAAAATATACATCACATAAAATTTACCATTTTAACTATTTTTAATACAGTTCAGTGGCATTAAGTACATTGACATTATTTTTTTTTTATTTTTTTTATTTTTTTTTATTTTTTATTTTTTTTATTTTTTTGAGACGGAGTCTTGCTCTGTCGCCCAGGCTGGAGTGCAGTGGCCGGATCTCAGCTCACTGCAAGCTCCGCCTCCCGGGTTCTCGGCATTCTCCTGCCTCAGCCTCCCGAGTAGCTGGGACTACAGGCGCCCGCCACCACGCCCGGCCAGTTTTTTTGTATTTTTTAGTAGAGACGGGGTTTCACCGAGTTAGCCATATTGAGCATCGATCACCATCTGTCTTCAGAACCTTTTTATCTTCCCCAACTAAAACTCTGTACCTAGTAAATATTAACCCCCATTTCACCCTTCCATCACCCCCTGGCAAAGTTATTCTACATTTTATGTTTATTAATTGAAATATTCTAAAAACCTAGTGTAAGTGCCATCATACTATATCAACCCTTGGGGACTGGCTTATATCATTTAGCATGTATTCAAGACTCATTCACGTTATACCACATACCACATTTATTCCCTTTTAAAGGCTAAATAGTATTCCATTTTACGTATATAGTACATTTTGTTTATGCATTTATCTATTGATGGAAATTGAATTGCTTCTACTTTTTAGGTATTATGACTAATGCTGTTATAAAAATGTACATTCAAATATTTGATTCCACTTTCACTTTTTTAGGTATATATATGAAAATGTGAGACTGCTGAATCATATGATAATTTTATGTTTACTTTTTAAATATAGTATAGAATTATCATACTGTTTCCAGCAGCAACTTCACAGTCTTACCAGAAATACCATTTTTTTCCACAATCTGACCAACAGTTGTTATTTTCTGGTTTTGTCTTTTTGTTTGTTTTTAACAGCAGCAATATTAGTAGACATGAAGTGGTGTCTCATTGTGGTTTTGATCTGCATTTCACTAATGACTAGTGATGTTGAACATATTTTCATGTATTTTTTGGTCATTTGTGTATCTTCTTTGGAGAAATATGTCTTTTGCCATTTTTTGGTTTATTTTTGCTATTTTTGAGTTTTAGGAATTCTTTTATATAATCTGGGAGTAAATCCCTTATCAGATATGTTATTTTCCAACATTTTCTCATATTCCCTGGACTGCCATTTTACTCTGTTAGTAGTGCCCTTTAATGCATAAAAGTTTTTAATCTTAAGTCCAACTTATCTATTTTTTAATTTATTTTTTGTCGGCAATTTTGTTGTTATGTATAATAAATCATGGGGAAATTCAATATCATGAAGATTTTCCATATGTTCCTTCCTAAGAGGTTGACAGTTTTAGTGCTTATGCTTAGATTTGTCATCCATTTTGAATCAGTGTTTGTGTGTGGCATAAGGTATGAGTCCAAGTTTACTTCTTCTTCTTCTTTTTTTCTTTTCTTTTCTTTTTTTCTTTTTTTTTTTTTTGAGGCAGAATTTTCCTCTTGTTGCCCAAGCTGGAGTGCAATACCATGTTCTTGGCTCACTGCAACCTCTGCCTCCTGGGTTCAAGTGATTCTTCTGCTTCAGCCTCCCAAGTAGTTGGGATTACAGGCAGCTACCACCACGCCTGGCTTTTTGCATTGTTAGTAGATATGGGGTCTCACCATATTTGCCAGGCTGGTCTCAAACTCCTGACCTCAGATGATCCACCAGCCTTGACCTTCCAAAGTGCTGGGATTACCTTTTGCATGTGGATATCAGTTTTTACCAACATCTTTTGTTGAAAAGATTGTGGTTGCCTTATTGAATGGCCTTAGCAACCTTGTCAAAGATAATTACTATGCATGTGAGGATTTATTTTGGGGTTCTGTATTCCATTGACCTATATTTCCACCTTTATGCCAGTACCACACTGTTTTGATTACTGCGAGTTTGTAGTAAGTTTTGAAATTATGAAGGGTAAGATCTCCAAGTTTATGCTTCTTTTTAATGATTGTTTTTGGGAATTCTGAGTCCTCTGAGATTCCCATATACATTTTATAATAAACTTTTCTATTTCATCAAAAGTCTTCGTTGAAATTTTTACGGGTAGTGTATTGAATCTGTAGATTTCTTTGGATAGTATTGACATCTTGGTAATATTGTCTTTCAATTTATGAACAATTTATGAACATGTATTTGTCTATTCTTTAATATCTTTCAGGAACATTTTGTAGCTTTCAGTGTACAAGTCTTTTGCCTCTTGGTTAAGTTTATTCTTAAATATTGTATGCTTTTCATTGCTACTCTAAATGGAACTGTTTTCTTAATTTCCTTACACCCTTAATTGTTAGTCTAGAGAAATGCCACTGATTTTTACATTTTGATTTTAAATCCAACAATGTTGCTCAATTCATGTATTAGTTTTAGAAATTTTGCTTGCAGAGTACTTAAAATTTTATATATATAAAATCATCTGTGAACAGACATAATTTTACTTCTTCCTTTCCAGTTAGATACCATTTCTTTTTTTGTTTGTTTCTCTCATCTATTTGCTTTGGGTAAGGCTTGTAGTACTATGTTGAATACAAATGGCAAACTATATCATCTTTGTCTTGTTTCTAAAAGCAGAAGAAAAACTTTCAGTCTTCCACCTTTTAGTATGTTGACTATGAGCTTTGCATATATGGCCTTTATTAGGTTGAAGTTGTGTCCCTTTATTCCAAATTTGTTGATTTTTTTTACCATGAAAATGTGTTGATTTCTGTTAAATGCTTTTCTGCATCAATTGACATGATTATATGTTTCCCCCACACCCTCGCCCATATTCTCTTAATAGGTATCCTGCATTGATTGATTTCCATACGCTGAAGCATCCCTGCATTTCGGGACTAAATCCCACTTGATTATTGTGTATAACACTTTAGAAGTGATGTTGAATTTGGTTTGGTATTATTTTCTTGAACCTGTTAAGGTTAATATTTATAAGGAGTATTGAATTGCAGTTTTCTTGTACTATATTTGTCTGACTTTGGTATAAGGAAAATACTGATGTTACAGAATATGTTTGTGAGTATTCCCTATCATGAATTTTTTGGAAGTGTCTGTAAAGAATTGGTTTTAATTTTATTTAAATATATACTAGAATTCACCAATGAAGCCATCTGGTCCTGGACTTTTATTTTTTCAGAAGCTTTTGGTTATTGATTTAATTTATGTATTAGTTACAGGGTTAATCTCATCTTATATATGTCTTCATAATTTAATCTTGTTAGGTTGTGTGTTCTAGGAACTTGTCCATTTCATCTAGATTATCTAATTTGTGCATAGGACTCCCTTAATTTTTTTTATTTTGAAAAAATTTTAAGCCACATAAATTCAAAAAAGTAATATATTTTTACCGGAATGCTTTAAATGTTGATATTTTGTAACATTTGCTTCCTTTTTGTCTTACTGTATTCTTTTTGAATCTTTTACAAAGTAAAATGAAAATATTGTATAACTTATTTTTAAATACATTATCAGGTGTCTACTCAGTATCACATTTTCTACATAATCAGAATATTAATGATACTTTTAAGACATTTAAAACAGATATCATAATATTACCAAGTATATATCATGTTCAGATTGTAGCTGAGAGCCATCAAGATCACATGTTACATTTAATTTTTTTTTGTATTTGAGTTTCTTCTTTCCTAGAGCTGTGCCCCTGTTTTGTGTATGTGTGTGTGTATTTATGTGAGTGTGTGGTGTTTAAGTTATTAATATTTTTCAATAAACCAGGCTAATTTTTTCACAGGGTGTCCCAATCCTGGACTTGCCAAGTGGTTCCCTTATGTTTAGATTTGGGTAAATATTTTGGCATAAATTCTGTATAGTTTATATTGTGTATTAATCATTGAAATATATCAAGAACTATGTAATGTCAGTTTCTTCCAGTGCTGTGATGCTAATGTTCAGCATTTGCTAAAGACGGTATGTATCATGCAGGTACATTTGACTTTTGTGATTCATGCATAGTTTTTAGATAATTTTAGACCTTTTTTCTACCTGCAACAAACTTTCACTCTGGTTTTAGTATACATTGTTCATTGTTATTATCATCAATTTTAAAACAGTGATTGCAAAATTCGTCTGATTTTAATTGTGCTATATTCTGAACATTTGTGACTTACCACTGCCAAAACTCATATGATGAAACAGAACCCCCAAAAAGATGGTGTTAAGAGATAGGGACTTTGGAAGTCGATCAGGTACCTTATAAAAGAGGTTTGAGAGAGACTGTTTACATTGATGCCATGCAAAGATACAGAGAGGGTGCCATCGATTATGAGTGGGCCCCTTGCCAGAAACCTATCCTGTTGGTGCCCTAATATTGGATTTTCTTGCCTCCATAAAATGAACAACACATTTCTATGGTTTGTAAGTTACTTACTCTTAAGTTGTTTTGTTGTAGTAGCCCTAACAGACCAAGACAAATTGCTATTTTTATAGTTTGAAAAGTATAATGAAACAAGTTAACCTGTAAGCTTATAATATTGAAAAAAATACTCAAAGTGTGGATATCTAAAAGAAAATGAAAATAAATGTCTAAACTTGGGAATACCTTGAATCAACATTGAAAGATACACAAATGAGTACTTTTGCTTTCCATATTGTATTACAATTTTTTAAAAATCATGGTAATTATTTATCACAATTGGTGTAAAAGACCTTATTAAAATATTTCTATTTGAATGCCTGATTATGGTATGTCACAATAAGTATGCTTGTTAAAAATAATTCATGTATTTAATCATGAATTGATCTAAAGAAACAACATTTATTATGTGACTATTTGTCTTGGACTAAACAACGTGTTGGTGGTAGAGAGAAAAAAGACACTATTCGTGCTCTTGGTAAGATTACAATTTGATTGAAAAACAGATGACTGTAATTATAGCATGAAGAATGGAATACCATAATCAATAATTTCTAAAATAAGTGATTTCCTGAGCATGAGTTTTGAATACATTTTTGATGTAATCAATCTCAAATAATGTATTATTTCATACACTTAAAAAAATCTTATTAGAATAAACTTGATAATATAAGCTTAATGACAGACAAACTGGTGATCTAACTACAGATTCTTTTTATTTTTTATTTAATGGAGTGAAAACTCAATGAAAACATACATAGAAATTCTGAGGTCTTGGTTCCCTACCTACTGTTTCTTGTTTCAAAATTATACAAAAATTTGCTTCTTTCAATTTTACAAGTTAAATTGCTTTATTCTCACTGTCTTAAAATAATATTACTTTGAGAAAAATTACTAATCAAGGACTCTGTTCTCCTTAAAGAATAATTATGATTTTTGTCTAAAACTATTTGCATCTATTTTTACACATATATTTATCACCTAGGATTATAGTACCCATATTCTTTCAGAAACATACACTGAACTAAATTCCAGCACATTAGCTGGAGTTAAAAAAATATGTGCAACCTTCATGCTATAAATTTTGAGTCTGCTATCTATTCTGCAGACTTTCATTCCTGGTTGTGAATAAAACTGATTTTTTTGTACAACGAAAGTATCTGATTATTATTAGGCTTTGTGTCCCAAGCCAAATCTCATCTCAAATTATAATTCCCATAATTCCCATAATCCCCATGTGTCAAGGGCAGGGCCAGGTAGAGGTGATTGAATCATGGGTGTGGTTTCCCCCATGCTGTTCTCGCGATAGTGAGTGAGTTCTCATGAGATCTGATGGTTTTACAGCGGACTCTGCCTGTTTCGCTGGGCACTTCTTTTTCCTGCCACCTTGTGAAGAAGGTACCTTGCTTCCCCTTTGCCTTCTGCCATGATTATAAGTTTTCTGAGGCCTCCCCAGCCCTGCAGAGCTGTGAGTCAATTAAGCCTCTTTCCTTTATAAATTACCCAGTCTCAGGCAGTTCTTTATGGCATTATGAAAACAGACTAATTAAGTATCCCTGATTTGTTGTGGTTTGACTTCATGATGGGTTTCTTGGGTATAACACCACTCTAAGTCAGGGAGGATCTGTAAATTGATGTGACCTGAAGACTAATTTTCTGGCCTCTTTGATTTTTCTCTGGAACTTTCTGAACGAGCGTGATGCTATGGTTATATAAAGAAGGTGACCATCAACATAGTGGTTTGCAAAGATTTGTAACTCTGCAACATTCATTTTTATTCTCTAGTTTCCCTACATTTTGCATTACCACTGAAAGTTTCTATTAAGATATGCATGCATATATGTATGCATAAGTGCATATATAAATATATGATTAAAATAAACTTTATGTTAAATACAGAGTTTGCATAAAGTATAAATTTGTATTTATATAAACATGTATAAAATGTGCATATATATGCCATCATGTACTACATAACAACATTTGGGTTAGTAATAGACCATATATATATTATGGTATTCCCATAAAATAATAATGTTATATTTTTACTTTATCTTTTCTATGTTTAGATATGTTTAGAGGAACAAGTACTTACTATTTTGTTATAATTGCCTACAGTATTCAGTACAGTAACATATTACACATCTTTGTAGCCTAGGAGCAATAGTCTACACAAGACAGTCTAGGTATGTAGTAGGTTATACCATCTGGCCTTGTGTAAGTACATTATATGATGTCTGCATGATGACAAAATCACCTAACAATGCATTTCTCAGAATATATCCCTATCATTAAGTGATACTTGACTGTATTTACTTACTTTCTCAGGAAGCTTCAAAGCAAGCTGTTGCCATCTACTAATACCATAGAAAAAAATTAAATTAATTAGCTAGCTAGCTATTAATGTCTCAAGGGTACATAGCATAGCTAGTTTGACAGTGGTTAAAGGTTAAAAGTACTTCAATCAGGCTGGTTCAACATACTCAAATCAATAGAAGTAATCCAGCATATAAACAGAACCAAAGATAAAAACCACATGATTTATCTCAATAGATGCAGAAAAGGTCTTTGACAAAATTCAACAGCCCTTCATGCTAAAAACTCTCAATAAATTCGGTATTGATGGTACGTATCTCAAAATAATAAGAGCTATTTATGACAAACCCACAGCCAATATCATACTGAATGGGCAAAAACTGGAAGCATTCCCTTTGAAAACAGGCACAAGACAGGGATGCCCTCTCTTACCACTCCTATTCAACATAGCATTGGAAGTTCTGGCTAGGGCAATCAGGAAAGAGAAAGAAATAAAGGGTATTCGTTTAGGAAAAGAAGAAGTCAAATTGTCCCTGTTTGCAGATGACATGATTGTATATTTAGAAAAACCCATCGTCTCAGCCCATAATCTCCTTAAGCTGATAAGCAACTTCAGCAAAATCTCAGGATACAAAATCAGTGTGGAAAAATCACAAGCATTCTTATACACCAGTAACAGACAAACAGAGAGCCAAATCATGAATGAACTCCCATTCACAATAGCTTCAAAGAGAATAAAATACCTAGGAATCCAACTTATAAGGGATGTAAAGAACCTCTTCAAGGAGAACTACAAACCACTGCTCAGTGAAATAAAAGAGGACACAAAAAAATGGAAGAACATACCATGCTCATGGATAGGAAAAGTCAATATTGTGAAAATGGCCATACTGTGCAAGGTAATTAACAGATTCAATGCCATCCCCATCAAGCTACCAATGACTTTCTTCACAGAATTGGAAAAAAAACTGCTTTAAACTTCATATGGAACCAAAAAAGAACCTGCATTGCCAAGACAATCCTAAGCCAAAAGAACAAAGCTGGAGGCATCACTCTACCTGACTTCAAACTATACTACAAGGCTACAGTAAGCAAAACAGCATGGTACTGGTACCAAAACAGAGATATAGATCAGTGGAACAGAACAGAGCCTTCAGAAATAAAACCACACATCTATAGCCATCTGATCTTTGACAAACCTGACAAAAACAAGAAATGGGGAAAGGATTCCCTATTTAATAAATAGCTGGGAAAATTGGCTAGCCATAAGTAGAAGCTGAAACTGGATGCTTTCCTTACTCCTTATACAAAAATTAATTGAAGATGGATTAGAGACTTAAATGTTAGACCTAAAACCATAAAAACCCTAGAAGAAAACCTAGGTAATACCATTCAGGACATAGGCATGGTCAAGGACTTCATGTCTACAACACCAAAAGCAACAGCAACAAAAGCCAAAATTGACAAATGGGATCTCACTAAACTAAAGAGCTTCTGCACAGCAAAAGAAACTACCATCAGAGTGAACAGGCAACCTACAGAATGGGAGAAAATTTTTGCAATCTACTCATCTGACAAAGGGCTAATATCCAGAACCTATAAAGAACTCAATCAAATTTACAAGAAAAAAAACAAACAAACCCATCAAAAAGTGGGCAAAGGATATGAACAGACACTTCTCAAAAGAAGGCATTCATACAGCCAATAGACACATGAAAAAAATGCTCATCATCACTGGCCATCAGAGAAATGCAAATCAAAACCACCATGAGATACCATCTCACACCAGTTAGAATGGCAATCATTAAAAAATCAGGAAACAACAGGTGCTGGAGAGGATGTGGAGAAATAGAAACACTTTTACACTGTTGGTGGAACTGTAAACTAGTTCAACCATTGTGGAAAACAGTGTGGCGATTCCTCAAGGATCTAGAACTAGAAATACCATATGACCCAGCCATCCCATTACTGGGGATATACCCAAAGGATTATAAGTCATGCTACTCTAAAGACACATACACACGTATGTTTATTGCAGCACTATTCAGAATAGCAAAGACTTGGAATCAACCCAAATGTCCATCCGTGACAGACTGGATTAAGAAAATGTTACACATATACACCATGGAATACTATGCAGCCATAAAAAAAGGATGAGTTTGTGTCCTTTGTAGAGACATGGATGCAGCTGGAAACCATCATTCTCAGCAAACTATCACAAGAACAGAAAACCAAATACCACATGTTCTCACTCATAGGTGGAAATAGAACAATGAGATCATTTGGACACAGGAAAGGGATCAACACACTGGGTCCTATTGTTGGTGGAGGGAGGGATAGCATTAGGAGATATGCCTAATGTAAATACGAGTTAATGGGTGCAGCACACCAACATGGCACGTGTATACATACGTAACAAGCCTGCACCTTGTGCACATGTACCCTAGAACTTAAAGTGTATATATATATTAAAAAAGTACTTCAATCATTATCTCTACTCTGCATTATAAAGGTGGTAATAGCCTGATATGCGACAGTTGAAGACCTAGAGGAGCTATTGGCTTTGGACAAGCTCCTTAACCTCCCTGGGTTTTAGCGTTCGTATAAAATACTACTATCTGCAGGTTTCTGGATACAATTACATGTGCTAATGCATGTTTAATGCTTGTATTAGTCTGTTTTCACACTGCTATAAAGAACTACCTGAGACTTGGAAATTTATAAAGAAAAAAGGTTTAATCAACTCACAGTTCTGCATGGCTGGGGAGGCCTCAGGAAACTTATAATTATGGCAAAAGGTGGAGAAGAGTCAAACACCTACTTCATGAGGCAGCAGGAGAGAGTGAGGAGGCAGGAGTGCCACAATTTTAAACCATCAGATCTCACGAGAACTCACTACCATGAGAATAGCATGGGGAAAAACTACCTCCATGATCCATTCGCCTCCCACCAGGTCCCTCCCCTGACACATAGAGATTACAATTTGACATGAGATTTGGGTGGGGAAACAGAACCAAATCATATGAATGTTCTTTATCATTATATTTATTCTGTGGGGAAAAGAAAGAGAGATCAGACTGTTACTGTGTCTATATAGAAAGAAGTAGACATAAGAGACTCCATTTAGTTCTGTATTTGAGATGCTGTTAATCTGTGACCCTACCCCCAATTTTGGGCTGTGCAGGATGTGCTTTGTTAAACAAGTGCCTGAAGGCAGATTGCTGGTTAAAAGTCATCACCATTCTCTTAATCTCAAGTACCCAGGGACACATACACTGAGGAAGGTAAGGTCGCAGGGACCTCTGCCTAGGCAAGCTAGATATTGTCCAAGGCTTCTCCCCATGTGATAGTGTGAAATATGGCCTCATGGGAAGGGAAAGACCTGATCATCCCCCAGCCTGACACCCGTGAAGGGTCTGTGCTGAGGAGGACTAGTATAAGAGGAAAGAAGGCCTCTTGGCAGTTGAGATAGAGAAGCATCTGTCTCCTGCCAGTCCCTGGGCAATGGAACTCTGTAGGTGTAAAACCGGATTGTATGTTCTATTTACTAAGATGGGAGAAAACAGCCTTAGGGTTGAAGGTGGGATGCTTGGCAATGCTGCTCTTTATGCACTAAAAAGGTTTATGGAGATGTTTGCATATGCATATCAAGGCACAGCACGTTTCCTTAAACTTATTCATGTCACAGAGATCTTTATTCATATGTCTTACTGCTGACCTTCTCCCTACGATGATCCTATTATCCTGCCACTTCCCTTTTTCTGAGATGGTAAAGATAATAATTAATAAATACTAGGGGAACTCAGAGACGGGTGCTGGAGTGGGTCCTCTGTAAGCTGAGCGCCGGTCCCCTGGGCCCACTTTTTCTTTCTCTATACTTTGTCTCTGTGTCTCATTTCTTTTCTCAAGTCTCTCGTTCCACCTAATGAGAAACGCCCACAGGTGTGGAGGGGCAGGCCACCCCTTCATTATTCTAACTCCCAAACTTCTCAGTATTTCCCATCCTCCCTCTCAATACTTAGAGTTCCAACTATAATAAAATTCTTGCAGATATGTTCATAACAGTTCAGAGTTTTGGGACTTTATACATACTAGACTTTTTATTGGAACGTCTTTACTTCTAAATCATCTGCGAAATTTTTATTCCATTTTCAAGTTTTAAATCCTTTGGGAAGCATTCTCAGGCTGATTCTAGGTAGAGTTGACTATTCTCACCCATGTGTCTTCAAAATCCACTATATACCCTTAACACAGCCCTAAGCCACCGTGTATGCAAAGAATTTTTGTGCATCTGATTCCCATTCTCTCTTTTCAGAGAGTATAGATCATATTTATATAACTGATATCTGTGATGCTCTGTATAAAATAGTAGTTGCTGGATAGCAACTATTCAAATAATGTTAATAAATTATTTATAAATGTTTCAAAATATTAGATAATGCTCATAGATGGAAGGCCAAAAAAAGTGATGTAATGAGGAAGGGTGCTTAAGGCACAGAAATTACACGTGAGGAACAAGGAGCCTTGGCACAGAACGTATTATAAAGAGAAATTTAATGTCCTATATAAACCTTGCCTATTGCAGAAATGACATTTAGACATGTCTTGTTTCTGTTTAGATAAGACATAGGTTATAAAAATTCACTTTAGACTTAGTAGAATTCTGCTCAATGTAGATTTCTTGTTTACAATAGAAACAGTGGAAGCAGGCATGTCTCCAGTTATGTAAGCACTCCTGCATCTCAAAGGTCTGAAGGGATTTAAAATGTACATTTATTTTTGGTTGAAAAGAATTCAGACTTCTGTATGTCAAAAGTTCACCTAATTATGTCAAAAATAGTTTGCAAATGCACACATATCTTTTGTCTTCTTCTATAGAACATAATGAAATAGTCACACTTTACTTGTAAAGGCTGACTGTAAAATGAATGATTTTGGTAACTTAGGGAGAGTGCAAATCATCAGTAAACAATTCATAGCTTGAATATTCTGGACTGTTTGATGACAGAAAACCAGCTCTTCTGATTCTTAGATGTGTGATTACAGTGCAGCTTGAGTCCCAAAACTCCTTGTAGCCTAAGATGTACTCCTACTGAGTGAGCTGTCTCATTGCCTCTCTTAAGAAATTTTATTGTTGATCACAATTTAAGTCAGTGTATTATTAATTTTGTTGGCAACTTGATTTGGATATGTCATTGTGCCATTCTTTTTAAGATTCTCTGTAACATTTGCATGAAGGGAGCTAAATGAGGGATGACAAATACATTTTGAGCAATCACTCCAGAGGTGGTCTTGTTAAATGACTTTCTTAAGTGTTCTCCAATGAATCATGCCATTTTCAGTTATTGAAAGTTATTTTTTAAATTGATTTATCATTTCCACCAACTATTATTGCTATCTCCACAAACTAGACCCAAAGATAGTAGACTGGAGGGGCACATAATATACTAAGATATCAGCTGAGGCAGCCAAGAGAGTGCTGGCACCAGCCTTCTTTGAACCCAGGCAGCACAGCCTGCAGCCCCTAAATAGACCCCTTCCTTCCACTTGAGGAAAGGAGATTGAAGAGTAGGGAGAACTGACATCCCCACAGGATACCAGCTCAGCCATGGCAGGATTGAGCAATGGTCAGAGTCATGAGTCCTCTGCTCCAGGCCCTAGCCTCCAAATGATATTTCTAGATACACCCTGGGCCAGAAGGAAACCTGCTACTTTTAAGGAAAGGAATCATTCCTGACAGCATTCATCCCCTGCTAACTGAAGAGCCACTGGGTCCTGAATAACCAGTAGTGATATCCAAGTACAACATCGAGGGCCTTGGGTGAGCCTCTGAGGATTGCTAACTTCAGGTGAGACTCAGCACATTAACAGCTATGGTGGCTATGGGAAAAATATTCCATCTGCTTGAGAAAAGCAGAGGGAAAAGTAAAGGGGACTTTGTCTTACACTTTAGAGATAACTTGGCTCTTCAGTTAGCCATACTTGGGTGGAACACCAAGTAGGTCCTTCAGGTTTCCAAATTCAGGACTTGACTCTTGGACAGCATTTCTAGACCTGCGCTAGGCCAGAGGGAAGCCCACTTTCCTGAAGGGTAAGTCCCAGGCCAGACAGTATTCATAATTAGAGAACTTGAGACTTAAGGGAAAATTAGTGGTAGTCTGACAGTACTTCTTGTGGCCTTTGGTGTCAGTGGCTATAAAGTGAGGCACCTCTACATTTGGAAAGGAGAGGGAAGAACGGGAAGGATAGCATCTTGTGGTTTGGGCACCAGCTCAGCCACAATACAATAGATTACCAGATAGACTTTTAAGGTTTTTGGATCCAGTCCTTGACTCCTGGACAGTACTTCTGGACCTACTAGGGGAATGGGGAACCTTGTTGCCCTAAAGTGAAGAACACAGCCCTGGCTGGCTTTGTTAGCTGCTGACTGTAGAGCCCGAGGGCCTTAGGTGAACATAGGCAGTAGCCAGGGAGTAGTTACAACAGGAATTGGGTGAGACCCAACACTTTGCTGGCTTTAGGTCTGACCCAATGGAGTCATAGTGCAGGTGGCCACAGGGATACTTGTGTCATTCCACTCCCACTTTAGATGGCTCAGAATAGACTACTCTGTATGTTTGGGATAAAATAAGGGAAGTGAAAAAGAGTCTATGCCTGGTAATTCAAAGAATTCTTCAAGATTTTGCTTAAGACCATTAAGGCAGTACTCTAGGAGTCTGCAAGAACCACAGCATTATTGGGCTTGGGGTGCCCCTAAAGCAGATACAGCTTAGATAACAAGAGCCCAGTCCTTTCAAATATTGCAAAGCCTTCCCAAGAACAGTTACAAATAAGCCCAGACAATGAGGACTTCAATAAATAGCTAATTCTTCAATGTCCAGACACTGGAAAACATCTACTATCATCAACATCATCAAGAAAAACATGACCTTACCAAAAGAACTAAATAAATTACCAGGAACCAATCCTGGAGAAACAGAAGTATGTGAACTTTCAGACAGAGAATTCAAAATAGCTGTGCTGAGAAAGTCCAAAGAAATTCAAGATAACACAGAGAAGGAATTCAGAATTTGATCAGATAAATTTTAAAAATAGTTAAAATAATTGAAAAGAGTCAAGCAGTAATTCTAAAGCTGAAAAATGCAATTGGCATACTGATGAATGTATTGGGGTCCTTTAATAGCAGAACTGATCAAGTAGGGGAAAAAAGTACTTAGTTTGAACACAGACTGTTTGAAAATACACAGATGAAACAAAAGAAAAAAAGAATAAGAAACAATGAAGCACACCTAAAGAATTTAGAAAATAGCTTCAAAGGGACAAATCTAAGAGTTATTGGTCTTTAAGAGGAGGTAGAGAAAGAGATAAGGTTAGAAAGTTTATTCAAAAGGATAATACAGAACTTCCCAAACCTAGAGAAAGATATCAATATTCAAGTAGAAGAAGGTCATAGAACATCAAGCAGATTTAAACCAAAGATAACTGCCTCAAGGCATTTAATAATCAAACTACAAAATGTCAGGAATACAAAAAGGATTTTAAAAGCAGCAAGAGAAAAGAAACAAATAACATAAATGGAGCTTCAATATGTCTGGCAGCAGACTTTTCAGTAGAAACATTACAGGTCAGAAGAGAGTGGTATGACATATTTAAAATGCTGAAGGAAAACAATTTTAAACCCTAGAATAGTATATCCAGTGAAAATATCCTTCAAACATATAGGAGAAATAAAGACTCCCAAACAATCAAAAGCAGAGGGAGTTCATTAATATCAGACCTGTCCTATAAGAAATACTAATAGGAGAGCTTCCATCAGAATGAAAATGACATTTATGAGCAGTAAATAATCACCTGAAGTTACAAAACTCACTGGTGATGATAAGTACACAGAATATTAAAAAAAAAAAAAAAAACTGTGACTGTGGTGTGTAAACTACTCTTATCATAAGTAGAAAGACTAAATGATGAACTAATCAAAAATTGTAACTACAACAACTTTTCAAGACATAGTCAATACAATGATATGAATAAAAACAACAAAGAGTTAAAAATCATGGGGACGAAGTTAAGATGTTGATTTTTGTTCCGTTTCTTTTTGCTTGTTTATTTGTTAATGTAAACTGTGCTAATGTGTTATTCAGTTTAAAGAATGGATTATAAGACTGCATTTGAAAGTCTCCTGGTAATCTCAAAACAAAATACATACAATAAATACACAAAAAATTAAAAGCAAAAAAGTTAAATATTATCACCAGGTAAAATCACCTTCACTAAAAGGAAGATAGAAAAGGATGAAAAAGGGAAGAGAAAGCTGGAAAGCAACCAGAAAACAAATAACAAAATGGCAGGAGTATGTCTTACTTGCCATTAATAACATTGAATGTAAATACACTAAACTCTCCAACCAAAAGACATACACTGGCTGAATGGATAGGAAAGCAAGACTCATTGATCTGTAGCTTAAACCAAACACACTTTACCTATAAAGACACATATTGGCTGAAAATAAAGGGATGGAAAAAGATATTCCATGTTAATGAAAGCTGAAAAACATAGGAGTCACTATACTTATATGAGAGAAAATAGATTTCAAAACCAAAACTATAAGAAAAGACAAAGAAGGTCATTATATAATGATAAGGGGCTCAATTCAGCCAAATGATATGACAATTTAAATATATATGCATGCAACACTGGATAACCCAGAAATATACAGCAAATATTATTAGAGTTAAAGAGAGAGATTGGCTAAAATACAATACTAGCTGGGAATTTCAACGCTCTACTTTCAGCATTGGACTGATATACTAGAGAGAAAGTCAATAAAGAAACATCAGAATTAATTTGCACTATAGATCAGAAGGATCTAATAGATATTTACAGAACATTTCATCCATTAGCTACAGAATACACATTCTTTTTCTCAGCACATTAGTTATTCTTAAGGATAGACTATATGTTACGTTTCCAAACAAGTATTAGAACATTTAAAAAACTGGAATAATATCAAATATCTTCTCTAACCACAATGAAATAAAACTAGAAATTAATAGCAAGAGAAATTTTGAAAACTATACAAATACATGGAAATTAAACAATGTGTTCCTGAATGACAAGTGGATCAATGAGGAAATTAAGAAGAAAATTGAAAAATTTCCTGAAACAAATGATAATGGAAACACAACACACCAAAACATATGCAATACAGCAAAAACAGCACTCAGAGGGACATTTATACTCTAAGTGCCTACATCAAAAAGAAGAAAAATGTTAAATAAACAACCTAACAATGCATCTTAAAGAACTAAGAAATGCATTAGCAAAACAAATGCCAAATTAGTAGGTGAAAAGAAATAGTAAAATAAGAGCAGACATCAATGAAATTGAAATAAAAAAAAAATACAAAAGATCAATGCAACAAAAACTTGTTTTTTAAAAAAAGTCAAACAAAATTAACAAAACTTTAGCTAGACTAAGAGAAAAAGAGAGAAGATCCAAATAAATAAAATCAGTGATAAAGAAGGAAACATTACAACGGATACTGCAGAAATTCAAAGGATTATTAGTGGCTATTATGTGTAATGATATACCAATAAATTGGAAAATCTAGAATAAATGAATAAATTCCTAGATAAATACAATGTACCAAGATTGAATGAGGAAGAACCTGAATGGTTCCTAAAATCTAAACAGACAAATATCAATTAACAAGATTGAAGCCATAATAAAATGCCTTCCAATAAAGAAAAACCTGGGACCTGGAGGTTTCCCTGCTGAATTCTATCAAACATTTAAAGAAAAACTAACACTAATTCTACTCAAACTATTCTGAAAATAGATGAGGAGTAAATACATCCAAACTCATTTTATGAAGCCAATATTACCCTGAAATCAAAACTAAGACACCTAAAAAAAAAAAAAAGTCCAATATAACTGATGAATATTGATGCAAAAATCCTCAACAAATGTCTAGCACTCCAAATTCAATGATACATTGTAAGATTATTTATAATGACCAAGTGGGATTTTTCCCTAGGATGCAAGGATGGTTCAACATATATAAATCAAGTAATGTGATACATTATATCAACAAAATGAAGAACAAAAACCATATGATCATTTTCATTTGCCACCAAAGAAGCATTTGAATCAACATCTCTTTATAGTAATTACTTTAAAAATCTGGAAGTATGGAAGGAACATACATCAACATAATAAAAGCATGTACAACAGACCCACAACTAGTATCATACTGAATGGGGAAAAAGTGAAAGCCTTTCTTCTAAGACCTAAAACACAATGAAGATGCCTTCTGTCATCACTGCTATTATGCATAGTACTGGAATTTCTAGCTAGAGCAATCAGACAAGAGAAAGACATAAAGGACATCCAAATTGAAAAGAAAGAACTAATATTATCCTTGTTTGCTGGTCATATGATCTCACATTTGGACTCCACCAAAAAACAAATTCAATGAAGTTGCAGGATACAAAATCAATATACAATAATCAGTAGCATTTCTATATATCAACAGTGAATAATGTGAAAAAGAAATTTAAAAAGTAATCCTCTTTATAATAGCCACACATAATATTAAATACCTAGGAATTAGCCAAAGAAGTGAAATATTTCTATAATGAAAACTATAAAACATTTATTGAAGAGGACAAAAAAAATTGGAAAATATTCCATGTTCATGGATTGGAAGAATCAATATTGTTGAAATGACCATACAGCCCAAAGCAATCTACAGATTCAATGTAATCTCTATCAAAATACCAGTGATATTCCTCACAGAAATAGAACAAAAAAAAAGTTCTAAAATTTGTATGCAACCACAAAAGGCCCAGAATAGCCAAAGCTATCCTAAGCAAAAAGAACAAAGCTGGAGGAATCTCATTACCTGACTTCTAATTATACTACAGAGCTATAGTAATGAAAACAGCATGGTACTGACATAAAAACAGACACATTGATCAATGGACCAGAATACAGAACTCAGAAACAAATCCACCCAAGTGCAGTGAACTCATTTTTCACAAGGGTGCCAAGAACCTACATTGAAAAAAAAAAAAAAAAAAAAAAAAAAAAAAAAAGAGGCCTCTTTAATAAATAGTGCTGAGGAAATTGTATATCCATATGCAGAAGAATTAAATGATCTGTCACCATTTTAAAAAGTCAAATCAAAATGGATTAAAGACAAATCTAAGACCACAAGCTGTAAAACTACTACCAGAAAACATTGAGGAAAATCTGAAGGACATTGGTCTGGCCAAAGATTTCTTGAGCAATGCCCCACAAATACAGGCCACTGAAGTAAAAATAAACAAGTTAAAAAGCTTCTGCACAGCAAAGGATACAATCAACAAAGTGAAGATACAACCCACACAATGAGAGAAAATATTTGCAAACTCCCCATCTGACAAGGGATTAGTAACCAGAATATATAAGGAGCCCAAACAACTCTGTAGAAAACAATCTAACAATATAACCAAAAAAATGTTCAAAAGATTTGAATAGGCATTTTTCATAAAAAGACATACAAATGGCAAGCAAGCATATGAAAAAAGTGCTCAGCGCCATTGATAATCAGAGAAATGCATATCAAAACTACAATGAGATATCATCTCACCCGAATTAAAATGTCTTATATCCAAAAAATAGGCGATAACAAATAGTGGCAAGGATGTGGAAAAAAAGGAACCCTTATACACTGTTGGTGGGAATGTAAATTAGTACTATCATTATGGAGAAAAGTTTAAATGTTTCTAAAATATCTGAACGTTGAACTGCTGTTATGATCCATCAATCCCACTGGTGGGCATATAACCCAAAGAAAGGAAATCAGCATATTAAAAAGATATCTGCACTCCCATGCTTCTTGCAGCGCTGTTTACAATAGTTAAGATTTTGAAGCAACCTAAGTATCCATCAACAGATGAATGAATAAAGAAAATGTGGTACTTACACCGTAGAGTACTCACCAGCCATAAAGAAAGAATGAGATCCAGTCATTTGAAACAGCATGGATAGAACTGATGGTCATTATGTTAAATGAAATAAGCCAGGCACAGAAAGACAAACATTGTATGTTCTCACTTATTTATGGGATATAAAAATAAAAACAACTAAACTCATTGACATAGAGAGTAGAATGATGGTTGCTCTAGGTTGGGACAGGTAGCAGGGGGATTAGGGTAAGGGGAGATTGTTAATGGGTCCAAGAAAAAAAAAATGAATGAATGAATAAGACCCACTATCTGCTAGCACAATAGGTGACTATAATCAATAGTAATTGTGCACTTTAAAATAAAGAATGTAATTGGGTTGTTTGTAACTCAAAGAATAAATGCTTGGGGGAATAGATACCTTATTCTCCATGATGTGCTTATTTCACATTGCATGCCTATATCAAAACTTCTCATATACCTCATCAATATATACACCTAATATGTACCCACAAAAATAAAAAATAAAATAAGATCATTTCTTATTTGTTGCTTCCTGTTTACTGTTTATTTTCTCCCTTCCTACCTATATGGACAAAAAAACAAAACAAAACAACAACAACAAAAAAAACCACTTTCTTATTAAACACATTTTTCCCTTACATGTCATTGAAAATTGACAAATTATAGAATATAGTAATATTTATTTGTTGTTGTTGTTGTTGTTTCGAGACGGAGTCTCTCTGTGTCCCCAGGCTGGAGAGCAGTGGCGCGATCTTGCCGCTCTGCAACCTCCGCCTCCCGAGTTCAAGTGATTCTCCTGCTTCAGCCTCCCTGGTAGGTGGGGCTGCAGGTGCCCACCCCCACGCCCGGCTATTTTTTTGTATTTTTAATAGACAAGGGATTTCACCATGTTGGCCAGGATGGTCTCGATCTCCTGACCTCCTGATCTGCCCTCCTCGGCCTCCCAAAGTGCTGGGATTAAAGGCGTGAGTCACCACGCCCGGTCAGAATATACTCATATTTCTTGCCAGTATATATAGACGCATTTGTGACATTTATTTTTACATAGACATTTACAAGCAAGTAGAATAAAAAGAAGAAAAAAAAGATGAGTATCAACATCATGCTAAAGAATTTATAGTATTAAGAATGAGACCGGCCGGGAGGGGTGGCTCATGCCTGTAATCACAGCACTTTGAGAAGCCAATGCAGGCGGATCACGAAGTCAGGAGATGGAGACCATCTTACCTAACACGATGAAACCCCGTCTCTACTAAAACTCCAAAAAAAAAAAAAAAAAAAAAAAAATTAGCCGGGCGTGGTGGCGGCGCCTGTAGTTCCAGCTACTGGGGAGGCTGAGGCAGGAGAATGGCGTGAACCCGGGAGGCGGAGCTTGCAGTGAGCCTAGATCGTGTCACTGCACTGCAGCCTGGGCGACAGTGTGAGACTCCGTCTCAAAAAAAAAAAAAAAAAAAAAAAAGAATGAGACCTAGATCCATCTTTAAATCTTTAATGAACCCATGACTTTAAAATGTTAAAGTTTCTGAGCTACAGTTTTATACTTGTTGAAGAGTGATTTATTAAAAAATAGTATAAAATGGTAGCGATTTTCATTTTTACATTAGCTATTTTATTTGCCTCTATTCATAAATCTCTCTTTGATAGACAGCAGTAAGCTAGAAGTTATGCAATCACTTCCTAACTGCATTATATCCCCTAAAAGTGAGCAGCTAAGACACATTATATACTACCAGGTGTTGAATATACCACAAGGAATTAAGGGAATTTTCACAAGCCTTGGAGCCAGGCAAAGTGAGCATGCAGAAATTTTTATCTGATTTACAAGTGCTCAAAGAATCAGTATTCTATTTTAAGTCTTTCCTAATTGTTTTTTAAAAAGAAGAAATAATTACTTGGTTTAAATGTTGACTGTGAAAAACAGTTCCAATGTATCTATTTCTATTGGTAATTAGAACTTAATGAATCTAACAAAATACTGCTTTGGTGAATAAGAATTATGGTATATCTTATATCTATAAAGAACATTTAAAATTCTCATTGTAATTGATTTAATGATAAATTGTAGGGCATGCTAATAAATTATTGATTATATCAAGATTCAAGGTAGAATTAATTTATTTAAAGCCAAAACACACAATTTTTTTTTTTAATTTACTCAGGCATTTGGTAGTTTTAGACACAATATATTGACTAATACTTATGTTTTCTTTTGATATTGCTGGTACGTTTCCCCAGTTAGTATTTTCTAGGAATTACTTCTATCCATTGCACAAGGATATTGTATTTTTAATAGAAAGTGACTCTGGCACTCACTCCTGCCTTCTGTTGCTCCACATTTGGATAATTAAACAAAATGTAGAAAGAATTCTGATCTAGGATTATTAAACTTGGCCCAAGAGTATATAGTAAAGTTCTTTCCAGCAATCGAAATTGTGAGACGCAAAATTCAAACACCTTAAGAGGACGTGTTTTTCATCATAAAGAGAAAGTCTGAGTGAGTGAAAACAATGAAGTGTATTCAAAGAGAAAAAATGATAATAAGGAAGATAAAGTCTTAGCTTTGTTCAAGTTCCTGGTCCAGTTGTTCTGAGGATTAGCCGTGTCTGTAAAATTTCATCTACAGTGTTATTCACCATTATATTTCTATTTAATTCCATATCCTTCAATGCTTTAAAAGATACGTTGAATTTTTCTAGTTGCAATTAAGACTCCAGTTAACATTTGTACTTAAAATTCCTCTTATATTTGGAGAACAATAACAAAAACAAAATATTCTTACTTTGAATGGAGATAAGTAATTCTGATTTATTTTAAAAAGGATTTTAAGTTATTTGGTGGACTCAGTAAATTAATATTGGAAGTCCCGCTGTGAGGACTTACTATGTGATTGATTGTATTACAATTAAAAATATTCTTTACAACTTCATAAATAGAAAACATCTACAGATGTCTCAATTGGAAAATAAAATATAAAGCTAAACAAAACCAAAGAAGCAAAACTAATTTGAGTGGTTGCCCCCTCAAGCATTCTCCCTTTCTTATACCTGAATCCTCTAAGTGTGCTCGAATACAATATCAAATGTTAATAATTCAATATATCACCATTAGCTGTAGTTGCCTTGTTGTACAATAGGTCTCTTGACATTTATTCCCTCTAACTGTACTTATGTACCCTTTGAGCTTCCCGTTGCCCCCTCTCCCCTAATCACCAAAGCCTCTGGTAGTTAATGATGATATAATGTATTCTTGAAAAATGTAAAGAGAGTGGTTGTTATGTGTTCTCACCACAAAAAGAGCTATGTGATGTAATGTATTTGTTAGCTAGCTAGATTAACCATTCCACGATGTTTATATACTTCAAAAATCACATTGTACGCAACAAAAACATACACTGTTAGTATGTCGGCTGGGCATGGTGGCTCACTCCTATAATCCCAGTGCTTTGGGAGGCTGAGGTGGGTGGATCACCTGAGGTTAGGCGTTCGAGACTGGCCTGGCCAACATCATGAAATACCATCTCTACTAAAAATACAAAATTAGCCTTGTGTGGTGGCACATGCCTGTAGTCTCAGCTACTTGGGAGGCTGACTCAGGAGAATCACTTGAACCCGAGAAGTGGAGGCTGCAGTGAGCCGAGACTGCACCACTGTACTCCTCCAACCTGGGCAAGACAGACCAAGACTCCATCTCAAAAAAATAAAACCAAAAAAAAAAAACCAAAAAAAAAAACCCCACACAACAATCAAACAAAAAACAAACATACACTGTTATCTGTCAGTTAATTTGTTTTTGTTAATGATGGTTGCAGATGGAAATAAGATTGATATTTGTCTGGCCTTAAGACTTCTGTCATGCAAAGATGGGCATGTTGGCACATGTCTGTAACCCCACCCACTGAGGAGGCTGAGGCAGGAGAATCACTTAAGCCCCGAAATTCAAATCCAGCCTGGGCAACATAGTGAGACCCTAACTTAAAAATAAACCAACCAACAAACAAACAAAACTGTTGAAATACAGAACTATAAGTGATGATAAATTTATTTTTTTAAAAAACTAACTTTGCAGTAGTTTATTATGGAGGTCACAGAACACAAGTACAACCAGGTAGCTTAGAAGTATTTATAGAAAAAATTGAGTAGTAACTATTTTTGTAAGTAAATCTTTTCTCTAATACTTAATGCTTTAAAAAAAATCGCTTTATTAAATCTTGTAAATATTTAAATTGCTATATTTTAATACAGTGTGCTAAGAATTATGGTGTTATAGAGAGTTTTAAACATGGGCTTCACAGAGATAAACACAATTTAAATATGTAACGTGTTTTGTCAGAGAAATTATGGAATTTAAAAAACAAGGCACCTAATCCAGATTTGCTGGAGAGAAAAGATTACTGAAATAAACAGAAATCTAAGCAGGAACCCAAAGGATGATTAAATCTGAGTTTATCATATGGGTGGGGACAAAGTGTTGAAAGAGTAAACTATATATGAAAAAGACTGAAAGCTTAAGTAACACATGAAGGTCAAGAAGTGAGAAGTTCAAAATAATTATATGTAAAGTGTCAAGGTAAGTTGCCCAAATTGGGACTAATTTACTTATTGAGGGCTTAAATTTTTTTCATACCACTAGTCTTTGTGGCTTTATGGTTAATCATCTATAGAGCAGATAAACATGAGGAGAAATAGCTAATTGACATTACAAGTAAAAGATCATGAAGTTATCCAATTCTCCTGACTACAAGCAATTCATTCTAACTCATATTATCTATATTTCCAAACAAGTATCACTAGAGTACTGTGTCATTTTGCCTATTTTAAGAAACTGATGCCACCAAATTTATTTCTTTATAAACAAAATCAAGGCACATAATTATAATTTCAGAGACTTCGATCTCATTAGCTATTCTGAAAACTTACATCATCATTCTGGAGACACCACTTGCCACACACACACACAAAAAATAGTAACCCATTAAATTTGTAAGACCCAAAATGCCTGAAACATCTGCCTTTTAAGGGGTTGAACTTACAGAAGGAGTTACACAGAAGATACAATTAAATGACAATCCATCATCAAAACTAACCCAAACAAATGACGTATTTTTATATATGCTTTAAAATGTCAGTAAAGATGATGCATGCCTTGGAAGCTACTACCAGTGGAGACTGTCTTGCTTTAACTTTCTCTCTTTCATCGTTCACTTTCCTATGACCAGATGTTATTACAGCAAGACATTGTAAGAAACCACTTACAGAATGTCCCAGAGTACTTTATAAACACTGATTTACTGGAGAATGATTTTCAATTTTGTGCATGTTCTTTGTATCTTAAAAGTCTTGAGTCAGCCTCATCCATATGTCCGCCCATCATAGCCACCTGATAGTCAAAATATATAAGGTAGTATCAAAATTGATACTGCAAATGTAACTGAAAGGATGTAACATTATAGAGTTTATTTTTAAAGATCATGTATCTTCAGGCAAATGTAAAATTGGGGCGCTATATTAGTCATATGCACTATTAGTTATAAGCACTATATCAATTATAAGTACTATATCAGCAGCAAGAAATGAAACAACTTTAATGTGGCAAAAATTGGGCAATCTGACACTTGGACGTGAAATTCCCTTTAACAACCTCTATTCTATCCACGACAATATCTTTCTCTGTCATATTTTCAGTACCCTACCAGAGCAAGTTAAATGGAAAATTGTGAAAATGTTTTTAGGGCAGTTAATGCTTTCTCTACCACTTTTCCAAAACTCTCTTCTTCCTGGTCCTCATTCCTGGATAGTAGGAGTTGTATACTTTCTCTTTTCTTCCTTTAGAAAAACACAAGGAACAATTGTTCATGAATACCTTTCTTCTTCATTTCAGGGATTTTTATTTTTATTTTTTTGGTTCAGCTGTATCTAAATAAGTTTGTCTTACCAATAAGCAAGTTCGTTTTTGTGAACAGCTGTGCCAAGTATGACATTTTGGCAAAATTGCCTGATTTGCAATGGCTGATAGCATGAGAATATTGACCTTTTATTAGAAGCCAAAGCTGGTGTATTACCTTAACAATATCAGTAGGAAACCCAGGCTCTTTCTACACATCCATGCCTCTATCCACACTGAGAGCTTTGAATCGCAGACTTGCCATCTGATTGCAAAATGGCTGGTAGAGTTCCAGACGTGCAATCAAAAAAATAACAACCAAACAGTAAGGACAAGAAGAGAGCAAAAAGCATCTATCACATTTACAGGAAAGAACAGATTTTTCAGCAGAAAATCTTCTGCCATGCATATACACACACTGTCCAGTAGAATATTCATACATCTCATTAGCAAGAACTGCCACATCCTTAATTTGAATTACGCTCTGGATAGGAATAAGTCATTATTTTTGGCTAACAATCATGATCCAACCCCAGGAACTAAGTGGGAGTGACTACCTGATAAAATTTGCCAAATATAGTTTTCAGGTTTGCAAAATGTTCAACATAGACAATGATGCCTATGCATGTATTTATGTGCAAGAAAACAGGGAGTCAAGGTAGAAGGGAGATAGGTGGGCATGAAAGAGCATGAGAGAGAGACAGAGAGAGAGAGACAGAAAAAAGAGAGATTTGATTTATAATACTCAATATGCAGAATAATATAATTGTATAAATAACATAATATATTTATATTCTCAATTATATTATTCAATCTATACTACTCAAGTATTCAAAATAATATGATATGGTTTGGCTCTGTGTCCCCAGCCAAATCTCACCGTCAGTTGTAATAATCCCTACATATCAAGGACAGGATGAAGTGGAGATAATTGCATCATGGGGGCAGTTTCCCCAGTGCTCTTCTCGTGATGGTGAGTGAGTTCTCACAAGATCTGATGGTTTTAGAAGGGTCTTCCCCCTTCGTTTGGTACTAGTTCTCTCTCTGAAAACTGTCTAAAGAGCTGCCTTCTGCCATGATTATGTGTTCCGAGGGCTCCCCAGCCATGCAGAATTGTGAGTCAATTAAACCTCTTTTCTTTATAAGTTACCCAGTCTTTGGTCTTTCTTTATAGCAGTGTGAGAACAAACTAATGAATTGGTAAATGTGTAAACTGGTACCACAGAGAGTGGGGCACTTCTGTAAAGATACTGGAACATGTGGAAACAACTTTGGAAGTGGGTAACAGGCAATGGCTGGAACAGTTTGGAGGGCTCAGAATAAGATAGGAAAATGTGGGAAAGATTGGAACTTACTAGAGACTTGTTGAGTGGCTTTGACAAAAATGCTAATAGTGATATGAACAATGAAGTCCAGGTTGAGGTGGTCTCAGATGGAGATTGTTGAGAACTGGAGTAAAGGTGGCTCTTGCTATGCGAAGAGACTGGTAGCATTTTGCCCCAGCCCTAGATATCTGTGGGACTTTGAACTTGAGAGAGGTGATTTAGGGTATCTGGAGGAAAAAATTCTAAGCCTCAAATTGTTCAAGAGATGACTTGAGTGCTGTTAAAAGCATTCAGTTTTATGTATTCACAAAGATATTGTTTGGAATTGGAATGTGTATTTAAAAGGAAAGCAGAGCATAGAAGTTCAGAAAATTTGCAGTCTGAGGATGCAATAGAAAAAACTCATTTTCTGTGGATAAATTGAAGCCAGCTGCAGAAATATGTGTAAGTAGCAAGGAACCGAATATTATTCATCAAGACAATGGGAAACATGTTTTCAGGCCATGTCAGAGACCTTCAGAGCAGCTCCTCCCATCACAGGCTTGGAGGCCTAGGAGGGAAAAATTGTTTCTTAGCCCAGGTCCAGGGTCCCCCTGCTGTGTGAAGCCTTGGGAGTTTGTACCCTGTGTCACATCTGCTCCAGACATGGCTAAAGCGGCCAAGGTACAGCTCAGGCCATTGCTTCAGAGGGTGTAAACCCCAAGCTTTGGCAGCTTCCATGTGGAGTTGGGCCTGCGGGTGGGCAGAAGTCAAGAATTGAGGTTTGGGAGCCTCCTGAGTAGCTGGGATTACAGGCGTGTACCACCACATCCAGCTAATTTCTGTATTTTTAGTAGAGATGGGGTTTCATCATGTTGGTCAGGTTGGTTTCAAACTCCTGACATCATGTTCTGCCCACCTTGGCCTCCCAAAGTGCTGGAATTACAGATGTGAGCCACCTCACCCAGCCTAGCTCTTTTTTTTTTTTTTAATTTGTTTTAGCATGATTTGTTTTTCTCTATCCCATCACTTTTTATTCTATCTATGTTTTTATATTTTATGTGGGTTTCTGGTAGACAACATATAGTTGGATCTCGTTTTTGTATCTATCATGATGTTATTTGTCTGTTTTTAAAATTTATATTATACTATTTACATTAAGAGTGATTATTGTCATCATTGGATTAGAATCTATTTTTTGTAACTGTTTTCTATTCATTGCCGTTGTTGTTTCTTTTTTGTTTTCTATATTTTTCTGTCTCCTGTGCTTCTAATTTTGCCTTTATATAATTCCATATTCTCTCCTCTTTTATTATAACAATTATGTTGTTTCAAAAAATTTAATGAGTTTTTTACAATTTACAATATACATTTATAACTAATCTGAGTCCCCTTTCAAATTAACTAGTCACTTCACTGTTAGTTTAAGTATTTTATAACAGAGCATTCCAAATTTTACCCTGTCAACCCTAATAACATTGCAGTCATTTACTTCATTTATCCACACTCTGTAATCACCACATAGATTGCTCCTACCTTGAACAAATTGTCATCCCTTTGGTCAATTAAAAATATAAATTATAATCCTTTGGGTGTACCCCCAGTAATGGGATGGCTGGGTCAAATGGTATTTCTAGTTCTAGATCCTTGAGGAATACCAAGGGGTATACTCAAAGGATTATAAGTCATGCTGCTATATAGACACATGCACACGTATGTTTATTGGGGCACTATTCAAAATAGCAAAGACTTGGAATCAACCCAAATGTCTATCAGTGACAGACTGGATTAAGAAAATGTGGCACATATACACTATGGAATACTATGCAGCCATAAAAAAGGATGAGTTCGTGTCCTTTTTAGGGACATGGATGCAGCTGGAAACCATAATTCTCAGCAAACTATCACAAGAACAGAAAACCAAATACAGTATGTTCTCACTCATAGGTGGGAATTGAACAATGAGATCACTTGGACACAGGAAGGGGAGCATCACACACTGGGTCCTATTGTGGGGAGGGGGGTAGGGGGGAGGGATAGCATTAGGAGATATACATAATGTAAATGATGAGTTAATGGGTGCAGCACACCAACATGGCACATGTATATATATGTAACAAACCTGCACATTGTGCACATGTACCCTAGAACTTAAAGTGTAATTTAAAAAAATAAAAAATAAAATAATATATATATTAGTTTTTTAAATTTTAACTGTATTTCTTCTCTAGTTTTTTTTTTTTTTTCCTTTATGTATATTCACACTTTGGACCTATATTATTTTCCTTCTTTGTCAAGAACTTCTTCTAACATTTCTCACAAGACATGTTTACTGGTCACAAATTCCCTCATTTTTTGTTTATCTTAGGAAGTCTATTCTCCTTACTTTTGAAGGATAATTTCACTGAATAGACAATTCTAGGTTAGTGGAGTTTTGTTTTGGATTTTCAACACTTCTCTTTAAACATTTAACTATATTCCCTCCAAACTCACTGCCCCCTGAAATTCCTGGACTCAAGCAGTCCTCTTACCACAGCTTCTGCAGTAGTTAGGATTACAGGCACAAGTCATCATTCCTGGGAATTTTTTTTTTAAATTTTAATTTGTATTATTTTTTATTTTTTACTTTTATTATTTGTGTGTGTGTGTGTGTGTGTGTGTGTGTGTGTGTGTGTGTGTGTCTGTAGGCAGAATCTCACTATGTTGTCCAGGCTGGTCTTGAACACCTGGCTTCAAGTGATCCTCCTGCCTTCTGCAGCACCAGAATTTTAGGTATGAACAACCCTGTTGAGCTAATAACCTTCATGGTTTCTGACAAAATACTTAATGTAATTCTTATCCTTATTTCTCTATAAGTAAGGTTTTTTTTTTTTCTCAACTTCTTCAAGATTTTCTCTTTGCTCAAATTTTCTGCAGGTTGAAAATAATACGTCTATGTGTATGTTTTTAGTACTTATTCTGTTTGGTGTTCTCTGAACTTGTTTGATCTGTGATTTGGTGTTTGTCAATATTTTTGAAAATTTCTCAATCATTACTACTTATTTTTTCTGTTTCTCTCTTTTTCTTCTCCTTATGATATCTTTATTACATCCATGTTATACCTTCTGAAATTAACCCATATTTCTTGGATATGCTCTTCTGTTTTCATTCATTTTTCTTTTACATTTCAGTTTTGCAAATTTCTATTAACACATCTTTCAGTTCCTTTTTTTTTTCAAGTTTCCACACATAGCATAGATCAAGTTCAATGATTCCTTTCCTTGTCTGTGGCCAGTCCACTGAGGATACCACCAAATACGTTTTTCATTTCTGTTACAATGTTTTTAATTTGGAACATTTTGTTTTGATTCTATTTTACATTTCCCATCTCTCTGTTACATTAGGAATCTATTCTTGTAGGTTGTTCACTTTTTCCATTAAAGATTTTGGCATATGTGTGAGTTATTTAAAGTTTTCAGTTTAATAATTTCAAAGTTTCTGCCATATTTGAGCCTAATGCTTGCTTGCTTTTCTTTTCAAACTATGCTTTTTGTCTTTTAATATGCCAGGTAATTTTTGCTAAAAGTGGGCATGCTGGCTGGGCGCGGTGGGTCACACCTGTAATCTCGGCACTTTGGGAGGCCAAGGCGGGCGGATCACGAGGTCAGGAGGTCAAGACCATCCTGGCTAACAGGTGAAACCCCGTCTCTACTAAACACACACACACACACACACACACACACACACACACACACAAGCCGGGCGTAGTGGCAGGCGCCTGTAGTCCCAGCTACTCGGGAGGCTGAGGCAGGAGAAAGGCGTGAACCCAGGAGGTGGAGTTTGCAGTGAGCCGAGATCACGCCACTGCACTCCAGCCTGGGCGACAGAGCAAGACTCCGTCCCAAAAAACAAAACAAAACAAACAAACATAAAAAGGGGGCATGCTGTAATTGAGTTATAGAAACTAACAAAGACATGACTTGAGTGTGAGGTTTTCTGTTTAGGTAGCTAGGATTTAGGATTCTTTTATTTTTTGTTATAGCTGTAGTGTAAGAAACTAAAATTTTTCCTAGTGTTATTGTTTTAGTCTCCTTTGTATTTGGGTTTTCTCTGGTACTCTTTAAATAAGCTGTAACCACTTGCTATTATACAGGAGCTTTATTGTTGTGATGATATGACATGTGTGAGTGGTGGTGGTGGAGGTAACATTGTGTAGTCCTCAAATTACGTTTTAGTGAGCATAAGTTGGGTATTTCTCTTTTTCTAAATTGAAGGCTAGAAGGGGTTAGGATTAGATATTTCTCTTCCCCTAGGTTGGTCAGGTTTTGGTAAAACTCAGGTTGTTTAGGCAATGCTAAAATAGTTTCTTCTGACGGTAGACCTGGCTAAGGAGAACAGAGAGCTCTGTGAGTATACAAAAATGATCACTTTTTTTGCATTCGCTTTTCTATTGCTACAGTTTTGGGGTAACAAGTTGTCCTGTGACATGAATTCTCTAATGTATCTGATAAGAGTTGTTGATATTCTGTTTATTTAGCTTCTTTCTTCTAAGAAGAAGAACAGGAATGCTTTCCAAGCTCTGAACGTATTTTTAGCATTAAAAATTCTCATAAATGTATAAAATTATCCCATGATAACCACACATTTTATACAAAATAAAATTTAAAGCATATTTTTTTTAAAAAATACAATTACAATGGATCTCTGGTTGACAGGAGTTTGTGTAATTGCCTAAGAAAAGAGAATAAGCCACTGTGGATTGAAGTACATAAGACAATAAATTATATATGTCATTCTTCACAAGAACTTCTATGAGCTTTGAAGAAGAATACTTCATGTGAGAAGAACATGTCGTGAGAGGCATGTTTATTGGGAACGGCCCAATGTTTGACATGCATATGGATTTGATGAGCATTTTTAATCTCTTGGTTCACTTCAGCAAGTTGTGCTGTGCATACACTAGGTCTCTTCTCGGCATCAGGAATTCAAGAATAAAGAACTCCCAAATATTCCACATTCTTTTGTTTTTACATCCCAGGTAGTTGAAAATATTGGCTTATCTTGTGTGATTTTATTAGAGAAACATGACCAGCCAAGCTGCCAGTATTATATACTACAAACCATATGTTTAACATATTTCAAAATTTAAAATGCACCTATTCTTTTATTTGGAAATTCTATTTTTAGAAAGTCAGTTATATTAATACATTAGCTTATGTGCAAAAGATCTATGTTTAAAAATCACAAAAATTGGAAACTGACTCCAACTTAATGTAAAACTGTCACAAACAAACTAGATTAATTTACAGCAGCCTTGCCAGGTAGTACATGACAAATACTACTTTTTTAAGAAAGAAATTGAAGTACAGAGAGATAGAGGAAGTAATAGCTAATTACTGCAAAGACTGTACCCTGGTCTCCTATTCTTAAGTAAGTCCATTAGGTTGTGTTATCACAAATTGTGTTCATTTAATTCTGCCTATTATTTCTGTTTTAGTAATTTTCTTTTCTCTGTACTTGAATTTCTAAATTTTATTTGTAAATGTAAATTGACAAACTATAGTTGTATATATTTGTGGGGTGAAAAGTGATGTTATAATTTATGAATAAGATGTGGAATAATTAAATCAAACCAATTAACATATCCATCACATCAAATACTTATTGTCATGAGAATTTGTGAAAGTTATTCTCTTAGCAATTTTGAAATGTAAAATATATCATTTACTGTATTCATCATGCTGTGTAATATGTCTCAAATTTAAAAAAAAAATTTCCTGCTGTCTAATTGAGGATTTGTATCCTTTGACCATCACCTCCTCATTCTCTCCACTCTCCTTCCTCTTGTAACCACCATTCTACCTTTTGTTTTCTTTTAGTTCTACTGTTTTACTACTGCATTTGTAAGTCTTTCATTATTCTTTCTCTTGCAGTGTCCTTATATCAATGTTAATGTATTTATTTCCTTAATATTATTTGTCCTTGAAATGTTTAGATTAACAATGATTCACACTTTGGAAAAGTAACATTTTATTTGACATTTTCAAAGAGCAGAGAGATTCTCTTGCCTACTAACCTTTAAAAAAAAATGATGAAGTTTAGGCTTGATGATGCCATTTGACTACTGTAATGATTTCAGCAATGACCCTTTCTACCTTAATGGACTCTTACCTTTAATCTGAACAAAACTGGCATGTTCTTTGCATTTTTCTAATACATTTTTTTAAGAATTATGTTTTTTCCATTGTTTTCTTTACCTGGAGCTGTGTCACTTTTTTTTGTTGTTGTTAAGGGTGAACCAATTTCTACTGTAGAACATAACACAGAGAATGTGTTAGAACGATTATTATATGACATAGAATTCTTACTTGTGATAAAGCTTTATTTACATTATGCCAGGGCAACAAGTTCTTCTAGGTTAAATGACCATGAAGTAAAACAGAATGCTAATTATTACTGGAGTGAACTGGGGGTAGTAGACACGGTCTATTTATAATATTTTCTCTATAGGTTAATGTGAAAAACCACTTGATAAAATGCTACTTTCTTCTGAAGAAACATTTCAAGTTAAATATTCTGAACCAATAAATTTAATGTAGGTCTTTTCACTAGACTTCTTACAATGTTGACTTTTGAATGTTACCCTCAAACTTTTAGTCTCTGAGAAAAAGTTAAAGACCAATGGGATTTGGAAGTTTACAAGCCAATTATAATAGTAGTAGTGGTAATAATAAAACTATAAAGAGACATAAATACATTTAATATGAAAGATTTTTAAGTAAATGTGTATTTTAAAATAATACTATGTTCAAGTTTTTGTTTATTAACTTAGAAGCTGAAATAACAAAATGTGCCAAATTGCAGATACCAAAAATGACCACAGACACATTTCAGTTCACAAATTTTTAGAACCTTGTCACCACACATTAAATGGTGTCTATTTCCCCTCCTTTTGAGTCTCGGTTGGACATAATGACTGTTGCAATGAATAGAATGTGCTTTAATACATAATGCTGGGTGACTTTCAAGGATAGGTCAAAACCCAAAACAATAAAAGTACAGGTTTCTCTCTCTCCCTCTCTCTCTCCCTCCCTCTCTCTCTCTTTCTCTCCCTCCCCCCCCCCCCACTCCCCTTTCTCTGACTGCTAGTACTTAGAATCCACATACCATGTTTTGAGGACACTCAGGCATAGTAAGCCTGTGTATAGTTCCTCCACCTGACAGAAAAGTTTCAGTTCACAGTCAGCCTCCAACATTACACATGTAAATAATGAGCCCTTATATGATTTCAACCCTTAACCTTTGCACCCTCTCAGTCCTGTGCAAATGGCAGATGGATGTTTGTTATTGTTTTAAGCCACTGCATTTTGGGGTAATTTGTTAGGTAGTCATAGTAACCAGAAGAAAGAGCAATAGACGTTCTTATTATTTCTCTGCTCCTCCAGAATACGAACAAACTCCAGAAAGGCAAAAACAAAATAGTTCTTATTCATAGCTGCTTCTCCAGTGTTTGGTAAATACTTGAAAAAAAAAAAAAGGTAAATTAATGAATAGAATTTTGACTAAACTGTTTCATAATGAAACTTACAAGAAAGTTGTGATGCCTCTCAGAGTCTTGCCTGCCTTGAAATGCCTTAAATATTTCTTAGAATCCAAGCAAATTGCTGGAAACCATAGATTAATAATAGCCATAAGAGGCTGATAATTCACCCTCTCTCATGTTCTCATTAGCCCTGGAATATAATTTGTTCTTGCTCAGGAAGCAACTTCTCAGTGATCTGCCTTCTTCAAACCCTCACAAAAGCTTCCCCCTCTGCTTGAAAGGGGACACTGCTTAACCTTTCTCACTTACCCACCTTTTCACAATGTTAATATATTAAAAGTGTGTTTTCACATATTTAATGTGGTTTGCTTAGGGTTGATTAATTTAAACTATTGCATGTTATTTTTAATACTTTTCCAATTTAGAAGACAATAGTGACATAGAAAGGGTTGCAGTGAATCTATGTTGTCTCTGCTCTGCTGTCTCACTCAGATTTCTCTGGGAATGAGGCAATTTGGGCATTATGAGTATTTGCTATAGATGTTAAGTAGCATTTGAAAATCTGCCCTCCACCTTAAAGATCCCATTCTTCTATTACATGTAGAACAAGTAGCTTCTTTCAGTTTTATTGATGAATCAGCCTACACAGCTGCCTTTTCTGCTTTAACTTACTTCTACAGTGGTGCCCTGTGCTAAATTTTGTCACTGCCACTTCATTCACACCTATTTACCCTGTCACCAGGTGGTTTTAGTTGACAGACCTTTCTGAAGGTTAGAGAGTAGCAGAATGTAATTATCACATGGTGCTGGAAATAACTTTAGTTTTTAATTTTTATTTTTGTAGTGATGAGGTCTCAACATGTTGCACAGGTTGGTCTTGAACACTTGGACTCAAGTGATCCTTCCACCTTGACCTCCCAAACTGTTGGGATTACAGGCATGAGCTACCATTTCCCATGGGGAAATAACTTTAAATCCAATGTTAGGCATCACTTTTTCTAGAAATGCATCAGGCATTTCCTAAGAAAGGTAATTTTTCACTACCTGTTTATTTTCTTCTTGCTCCAGACCCTTGTCGTCTTGCCGAGGCCTTTCATTTTCCTCTGCTAAGCCCCAGACCAAACTCGAGTTTTCGTATTAAGCAGAGAATTTCAATTTTCCTTCCATTAAACATGTCTAAACTATATATATTCATCTGCAAATCCACAAATTATTATTATGGTTTTCAGCTTATCACTAAGTATGAGACTGACCTCGTGGGTGTTTGAATGCTTTAGAAACACAAAAGAAAAAAAAAACTTTTCATGGCTTTGAGGAAAAATAAATGGTGATTTAAGAGAAAAAAAGAGGGATGCCAATCTCTTTCTTTGAGGCAAAACAAATGGCAATGATGTCATCAATAAAGTATAGAAATGTATGTTCTGTTTATTTTGTTCTTCTAGTGCACTGTCAAGTATATTGAGTGCAGTAAATATCTAAAAAATAGTAAATAACTAAAAGATAAGGATGTTTTGAAATACACTAGAAATTATTTCATTATTCCTGTTAAGACTAGTATCATTGAAGAGTTCCATTTACTAGGAACTGATTAATGAATTTTTAATATGTAATTATTTATCAGCTAAAAATTTGAGGAAGAAAAATAATTTTTAGAAATTTTTCTAAATATATATATACTTTATGGAAATATATATATATATATAATTTATATATAAAAATCAGAGGATTCCATAGTTTTAAAACAGACTTCATTTATATGAGCATGATAGTGTTCTAGAATATGTATCTTGAGTTGCTTTCATTAATATCTGGATGTAGGAAATGAGGAAAGCAACAGTTGGCCTACAGTTGAGTAACTATCATCCTTGTTCGTTAACACACCAAATTAGAGCTCTTTTTATGCATGGATCTAATCTCTGAAATTGCCTTGTAGCCATCAGAGGAGTAACCTTATGACCAAGTGGAACATGTGGAGGATCCGTGACTCTTGGATCATAAAAGCAACTGCTACATTGCACAACCCCAAATGTAACTATTCACATCACAGTTTTTAGCAGTGGCTCTGGAATAACAAACCTCAAAAGGCTTTTCATAAGAGGTTTTAATAACATATATTTGAATAGGATAATTTTATCTGTAAAATAAAATATTAATAATCTATTAGTTTTCAGAGACCATCTCTAGTTAGAAGGTGACATAGTCTTTACCTCTAAAATGAAAACTAATTTATTAATGTCCATAAGATAGAGCATGCTATTAAATATACACTTATCGGTATCACTAGATATTGAAAAGGAAGAAGAAACAAAGTGTGACTTTTTGTACTAGAATTATAACTTAATGTATTACATTAAAAATACCTAGTCTTTAAGTATATAAGAAAGCCTCTTAATTCACTACATAAAGGAAATAAAAGAGTGAGGTTGACCAACTTCCTATTCCCATCCACATGTGTTCATTTTTCTATATATGCAGCCATTCTCACTTTACTTACCCCATATTTATGGCTACTTTCTTCTGTAATGCTTTGTTTTTCTGACTCAAAGGCCATCCTTATTCTTATTTATGTTTAATCTCTCCCTCTCTATTGGCTCTAGTTTCCCACTTTAGTACATGTTTCTAAACCAAAAAAAAAAAAAAAAAAAAAAAAAAGCTTTCCATCTATATCACGTTTAGTTACCAGTATTTAGCTCTATATTCTTGCTCAACTTACCTTTTCAGAATATTTTAGACTCACTAATTGACTTTCTCATATTCATATTCATTCTTCAACTAAGAATACTTTTCATCATTTTTCTTCAAAGTCTGTCCAATCCAGCTTCATCAAGGGCATTCATCCTCTATATTATCCAATGTCAATGTGAATGACTTAGCTCTTATCCTAATTGAAATCCAAAGCATTAGGCGATATGCACCAACTGTTAATTACCAAAACTTTCCTATTCCTTACCCTCTAAAACACGACGCACTCTTCCTTTTCCTTTTCCTATCAGAATACTTCCCCGTGGTTGGTGTATATTTGATGTCCCTCTCTCTCATATAACCCAGTCTTACAATTTCATCAACCATTTATATAGTCATGACTCCCACATTTCTGCCTTTTGCTTGGCAAAGTTTGAGATAAAGGCACTCAGCTTCATGACAGAACTCTCCATCTGGAAAGTCTTCAAATAGAAAATGGCATAAATTTCTTATAAAGCATGCTGAAAGAAGTCATTAAAATTGTTTAAAAAAGCAAACTAGAGACTGGGGAAAAGGTAACATTAGAGGCAACTTTTATAACAAAGGGGAGTCAATGTATTTCTTATTTACATAAAATTAATTGTTGAGCAAAAGCAGGAACATTTTCCACGTGTTTATTCCTATTGAACTTTTTCCTGAGACTTTCCACAAGCTTTCTGCCATGTTTCAAAAGTACAGCCTCACTTTAAAGAGTATCTTTTCAAAGGAGATTCTAATAAGAATAATGGATCAAGCCAGTGTTCAAAAGCATTTTGCTGTTCCCTGATGTAATTATTTATTATCTAAATTTTGCTTTTTCAAACACAGCCTGATTTTGAACTTGTAAGCAAGCGCATCTAAGGAGCAGAATACAAATTAATAGTTGTTAGCTAAAAAAAAAAAAAAGTTCCTAGACATTCAACTGTTTGTCAATAAACCAAAATATATATGTTGCGTGCACACACACACGTGTGTGCGTGTGTGTGTATGTGTGTGTGTGTATATATATGAGTAAAGTGAAAAAATATATGTAAAATAATCTCAGAATTACAATAACATGTTTTGGTGGCAGATGATTATAGAACTTCAGAGCTGGAAGGGGAAATTTTACAAATAAAAACTTGGAGAAAACAACTTTGCCAATGACACAGATATCGACAAGCCATAGTGTTTATATCCATTGGATCCCAGTTTTTTTTTAAATCTCATTAATTAAAGTTATTAGTCTTTAATTTTTCTCTTTTACACCATCAAATTAAACACAATATCATTAGCATATAAAATATAAAAAGTAATCTCTTTTTCTTTCCTATAAATGCCACTTGCATGTTGGAGCATTTCTTTACTAATCAGAAACTAAGCAGATACATTCTCATGAGATAATAATAAATATTTCTGATACCCCAAATACTATTTCACTATTGATTTTGCCACCTAATATGTAATATAATTACTTTTTTTTTTTCTTTTTGAAATGGAGTCTCGTTCTTTTTCCCTGACTGGAGGGCAGTGGCACAATCTAGGCTCACTATAACCTCTGCCTCCCACGTTCAAGCAATTCTCCTGCCTCAGATTCTCAAGTATTGGGATTACAGGCATGCACTACCATGCCTGACTAATTTTTGTATTTTCAGTAGAGATGGGGTTTCACCACATTGACCAGGCTGATCTCGAACTCGTGAACTCAGATGATCTGCCCATCTCATCCTCCCAAAGTGCTGAGACTACAGGCATGAGCCACAGGGCCTGGCCCTACAATTGCATCCTATTTATCAAAGATAATCTGGCATAATATATATATTTACATCTTAATATTTCTCTTAATTTTATACAACAGCATATAGGCATGTTTGTAAAATTGTGAAAACAAGACAACAGAATTTCTGTAATAATGTAAAATGTTGCAAGTTTATAACTTGTTATAATGTGCATACTAGTTAGGACTCAGTCAATTTCCAGAAACAAAGGAAGAAAAAGCACATGCCAAGTCTGTAGGTAATAAAGCATGTCTGGAAACAGTAAAATAAATCACTTCAGAAAGATGAATTGTTGAATGAAAGGTGAGAGAACTTTTACTTGTACAACAATCAGGAATTCACTGAACAAAATAAATTATCCTCTGTCAGCTATTTTAATAGTGGCCTCAGAGAAATAAAAGGGTTTTAAATATAAAAATTGCCTGTAAAATGTGTATAGGTACTTTGAACATCAAATACCATAATAATACATTTAATATTTATTAAGTTTACTTCAAATAACTTTTCATTGCTTTACCAATTTTATTAAAAAAAAAAAAGACACTAAAGCTATTTATTCCCTGACAAAATTTTCAGAAATCCGATTTATTCTTAAATAAATATATAAACGTCTCTTGGGAAAAAGAACTCATTATGTTGTAAAGGTAGCCACAAGATGAGCTAGCTATGTATTCCAGTTAATGAAACAATTTTTAAAAAGCATAACTTTTGCCTATACATGTTTCTTACAGTTAAAATACGTTTGGTTAGATCATCTAAAACTGCAGAATGTGATTTTCTTAAAAAATGTTCTAAAAATACATTGATTACATTTTGATAAGTGTAATAAAATTAGAGTTTCCATAAAGTAAAAAATTAAGGGTTACAAAACCTTTGCCTTAAAAGATTAATGGTCTGTTGTCTATTCCATTTTTGAATAGTTTCTCATGAGAACCTTCATTTTCAATCTCTAAAATCACATTGTGTCACTTTGGGGGATACTAGAAATATTACTTTATACTCCATTAAAGGACAGATAAGTCATGCCTGATTCATAAACTAAATGCACTAATCTAATACATTTTTCCATATGGGTTTGGATATGCTTGGGCTGTGGGAAGCAGTCAGTCACTGCAAAATTGATCTGGGTTTTTCACCTTAGAGTTAGACTGACCTTGAGTTCTTTAGGACTCTTGAATTGGTGAATCAATTGAAAGTGTTCTAAAATCACGTTGGCTTCCGCTCACACTATCCTCCTTTCCCTCTTGTTTATCCTCAAATATACATAGGCATCCAGACGGTATAACTTGAGAAGCCAGACAGATATCAGCCAGACAGATCTCTTTTGAGCTAAGCATTCTAAACTTGAAAGAAAGCAGATATATCTGCTTTCTTATATGCTGAATACTGTAAGCGTCCTATCAACCACATTCCCCATCTTTTTTCTTCCCTGAAATCCATAGTAATGTTTCCCTTTTTAAGCACTCTATAAAATGTGTTGTCCAGGCCAATATTTTTTACCATTAGCAATATCATAAAACACATAATATTTATATGGCACGAAGGGATAAACGAATGGTCCCTGGCTTCCCTGAGGGCTGAGGAGTCAATATCTCACCCAGCTTAAGAGGCTTTGACTTAGAAAAGTGGTTGAACAATATGTTGCTTATGTTTTAATTACTTCGTATATGTTAATATTGTCTCTCAAAAATCTGTTTTTGAGAGTATCCTCCATATCTTTGTAGTTTCCCACATTTACCTATTCAGTACTTCTTCTTCTATAGCAAAAAATGAAAAATAAAATTATAAAAAGAGAGAATAACAGAGATATTTTGTTAATTTCTTTTTGCTGATAGGTGATGTATAAAATTTCATTGATTCTCACAATGAGAACCTGTATTGTAACTTTAGGAAACATATTTTTGCGTTTCTTTTGTCCTAACTGGGAAATGTAATTTTAATGAACTTCGCATTTGATTTTCATGTATTTAAAATTATTATAACTGCTCTCTGAAAAGAGGATTCAGTGCATAGTATATTTAAAAAGTCAGAAACCAATAGTATTGCTAAGTGGCATGGTTTTACTACAGATTGTTATCCCTCCCTATCTTTTTCCTCTCCAGTAAAATTTCTAGTAAGTGCCTTTACTGAATGATCATGAAATTTATACCTTTGATCCTTCTATCGAAACAGATTATTTATTGTGTAATAGAACAATTTCCATCTTATAATTACAATGGCATTTATTAGAATAATGTTCCTTGACATTTACCACAAATTGTACTATTTAGATTCTGTTCCCTGGATATTTAAAACAAGAACAACAATAACAACAAAACCCTAAGTAACTGTCATATTACATTGTATAGACTGCACATGTAATTTGATTCGTTTTTAAATTTCTTATTTTGGGGTGGGCTTTACAACTTTTTACAGGAATCTATACTAGGTAGAATTTCTATTGAAACTGACATTTCTCTGGTAAGCTTCTCCATTGCTTATAATTCTTACATACTTTAATTGTAAGATGTCTCTGAACTTATCTCAATAGTGTAAAATGCAGACAAGATGAAACATAAGAATTCTTACTCAGAAGCTGTCACAAAGAAATAAGAGCCATACCAATAGACCATACACTGTATGACAAGATTTTAGAGTTTGTTGATTTTCGTTGTGCTGCTGCTTTTTAAAATTGGCAGTAGGGTTCAGCTTAGTCTTATTATAGCAGCATACTCAGTATGGTGGCATTTGAACACTATGTAAACGTCTTCTTTGACAACAATTGAGTTTCTCAAAAAGATTCTCAAATGTTTAAAGATTGTTTTTAGTTAGACAGTAATAAACTACATGGGTAAATGAAAGTCAGTGGGACACAGAAGATAGAACCATTATCTGGAGTCAGGAGATCCAGACTCTGGGTGTGGCATTGCTTTACTAACTCTTCAAATACTTTCTATGTTGAGTAGGAGTGGTGGGAGAGGGCATCCTTGTCTTGTGCCAGTTTTCAGAGGGAATGCTTCCAGCTATTGATATCCAGTATAATATGGGCTGTGGATTTGTCATAAATAGCTCTTATTATTTTGAGATACATTCATCAATACCTAGTTTACTGAGCATTTTTAGCATGAAGGGGTGTTGAATTTTATAAAAGGCCTTTTCTGCATCCATTGAGATAATTATGTGCTTTTTGTCATTGGTCCTGTTTATGTGATAGATTATGTTTATTGATTCGCATATTTGGAACCAGCCTTGTATCTCAGAGACAAAGCTGACTTGATCATAGTGAAAAAGTTTTTTGATGTGCCACTGGATTCGGTTTAACAGTATTTTATTGACGATTTTTGCATTGATCTTCATCGGGGATATTGACCTGAAATTGTGTCTCTACCAGGTTTTGGTATCAGGATGATGCTGGCCTCATAAAATGAGTTAGGGAGGAGTGCCTCTTTTTCTATTATTTGGAATAGTTTCAGAAGAAATGATACCAGATCCTCTTTGTACTTCTGGTAGAATTCAGCTGTGAATCCATCTTGTCCTGGGATTTTTTTGGTTGGTAGACTATTAATTACTGCCTCAATTTCAGAACTTGTTATTGGTCTATTCAGGGATTCGACTTCTTCCTTGTTGAGTCTTGGGAGAGTGTATGTGTCCAGGAATTTATCCATTTCTTCTAAATTTTCTAGTTTATTTTTGTAGAGGTGGTTATAGTATTCTCTGATGGTAGTTTGTATTTCTGTGGGACCAGTGGTGGTATCCTCTTTATTATTTTTATTGTGTCCATTTGATTCTTCTCTCTTTTCTTCTTTATTAGACTGGCTAGTTGTCTATCTATTTTGTTCATCTTTTCAAAAAACCCGCACCTGGATTCATTGATATTTTGGAGGGCTTTTCGTGTCTCTATCTCCTTCACTTCTGCTCTGATCTTAGCCAGGTCAATCAGGCAAGGGAAAGAAATGAAGGGTATTCAAATAGGAAGAGAAGAAGTAACATTGTTTTTCTTTGCAGATGACATGATCATATATTTAGAAAACCCCATTGTCTCAGCCCTAAAACTCCTTAAACTGATAAGCAACTTCAGCAAAGTCTCAGGGTACAAAATCAATGTGCAAAAAATGGCAAAGATTCCTATACACCAAAAATAGACAAACAGAGATCCAAATCATGAGTGAACTCCCATTCACAATTTCTAAAAAGCAGAGAAAATGCCTAGGTATGCAACTTGCAAGGGATGTGAAGGACCTCTTTAAGGAGAACTACAAACTACTGCTCAAGGAAGTAAGAGAGGACACCAACAAATGAAAAATATTCCATGCTCATGCATAGAAAGAATCAATACAGTGAAAATGGCCATACTGACCAAAGTAAATTATAGATTCAATGCTATTCCCATTAAGCTACCATGGACTTTCTTCACAGAGCTAGAAAAAAATCTACTTTAAATTTCATATGGACCCGAAAAGAGCCCGTGTAGCCAAGACAATCCTAAGCAAAGGAACAAAGCTGCAGGCATCACACTACCTGACTTCAAATGACACTAGAAGGCTAGAGTAACCAAAACAGCATGGTACTGGTACCAAAACAGATATACAGATCAATGGATCAGAACAGAGGCTGCAGAAATAACACCACACGGCTACAACCATCTGATCTTCTAGAAAGCTGACAAAAACAAATGAGAAAAGTATTCCATATTTAATAAATGGTGCTGGGAAAATTGGCTAGCCATATGCAGAAAACTGAAATTCGACCCCTTCCTTACACCTCATACAAAAATTAACTCAAAATGAATTATAGACTTAAATGTAAAACCTAAAATCATAAAAGCTCTAGAAGAAAATCTAGGCAATACCATTCAGGACATATGGATTGACAAAGACTTTATGACTGAAACACCAAAAGCAATGGCAACAGAAGCCAAAATTGATAAGTGGAATCTAATTAAACTGAAGAGCTTCTGCACAGCAAAAGAAACTATCATCAGAGTGAACGGGAAACCTACAGAATGGGAGAAAAATTTTGCAATCTCTCCATCTGACAAAGGGCTAATATCCGGAATCTATAAGGAACGTGAACAAATTTACAAGGAAAAAAAAAAAAAAAAAACCTCATCAAAAAGTGGATGAAGGATATGAACAGACACTTCTCAAAATAAGAAATTTATGGGGCCATCAAACATATGAAAAACCGCTCATCATCACTGGTTGTTAGAAAAACGCAAATCAAAACCACTATGTGATACCATCTCACACCAGTTAGAATGGTGATCATTAAAAAGTCAGGAAACAACAAATGCTGGAGAGGAAGTTGAGAAATGGGAATGCTTTTACACTGACGGTGGGAGTGTAAATTAGTTCAACCATTGTGGAAGACAGTGTGGCGATTCCTCACAAGGATCTAGAACCAGAAATACCGTTTGACCCAGCAATTCCATTACTGGGTATATACCCAAAGGATTATAAATTATTCTACTCTAAGACACATGCCCACGTATGTTTATTGCAGCACTATTCACAATAGCAAAGACTTGGAACCAAACCAAATGCCCATCAGTGTTAGAGTGAATAAAAAGAAAAAAAAAATGTAGCACATATACACCATGGAATACTGCACAGCCATAAAAATGAATGAGTTCATGTCCTTTGCAGGGACATGGATAAAGCTGGAAACCATCATTCCCAGCAAACTAATGCAGGAATAGAAAACCAAATTCTGCATGTTCTCACTGATAAGTGGGAGCTGAACAATGAGAACACATGGACACAGGGAAGGGAACGTCATATACTGAGGCCTGTCGGGGGTGGCACGTAAGATGATGTAGAGCATGAGGACAAATACCTAATGCATGTGGGGCTTAAAACCTAGATGATAGGTTGATGGGTGCAGCAAACCATGATGGCACATGTATACCCATGTAACAAACCTGCACATTCTGCACATGTAACCCAGAACTTAAAGTTTAATAGGAAAAAAAAAAGAATGGAATAAGAAAATTAAAAAAGAAACCTTTTCTGAAAAGTAAGAGTTGATCATGTGATCTCTATATTTTCCTTTAAATGGTAAATCTAATGATTGTTTTTATCCAGGGGTTAAAAAAATGTGATCAAATAATCAAAATTAATTTTGTACATATTCTTAATAATTAAGGAGAAATGGAAAAGTGGCTATGCCAGGGTGAGGATGCACTTTGTTCCACTTATCTAGGAAAATAATTTAATTCAGCAAATTCATATTTAAAATCCTCTGTTGTGCTTTGTGTCATCAAAGGAATGCTATCAGGGTAAGCTGCTATTACAGGGACCTAGGAAACTGTATTGTTCTTCCATAGACCTTGTGGATGATTTTATACAAAAGGCAATTTCTTTTTTTCCAATTTCCCTCCCAAAGGATAATGGAAACATCAGCTTCTAATTGTTCCAGAATAGTGAGAAAGTTCAATAAATGATATTAAAAATGAAATTTGAAATGCTTATTGAAGCAACTTAAAATATGCTACTGAAAATAAATTATGAACTAAAATAATTTCGCTCTATACAAAATGTGAACATTCTCATTGTGGTTATTTTTCCCTAGCATATAGAAAAATCACAAAATTCAGATTTAAAACAGGGCACAAAGTCCAAGCTCACCACTTACCATCTGTGTGTTCTTTGGCAACCTATTTAATTTCTCTGAGTCTTTACTTTATCTGTAAGAAGCACTAATAAAAATGCCCCCACCACATGAGTGGATATAAAATATAAGTGTTATAAAGTTACTTGTACTTAGTATATAGAAAGAAAAATTTTTATTTCCTTCCCCTTTGACTTTAGAATGAAATGAGGGTACAGATTTTTTTTATACCTCTCAATTTTAAGGCAATTTAGGGTAGGTTATTCCATACGCATTATAATTTTAGAGACTTCCAGAGAAATCCACACTCATTCTTAGTCTTTTGTTCCAGTTTATTAACAACACCAGTAAGCAGTTCTTTCTTATGCATTGACTATATGGAACCTACAATAAGTAGAACATATTTTTCTGTGTTGCTCTCATCTTGTCAGATCCCACTTTATATCTATTGTCTGTTCACCTAAGGATATGGTTTTAATTGATTCTCTCTGAATTACCTGATTTTATTTCAATGCCCTTGAATGTCTATTTTTTTTTGATTTCTTGCTCTTGATTTTTCTCAGATACACTGCAACAAATAATTATATTGGGATAGAAGTAATAAAAAAGGATCTCACAATAAAAAGTCAGTGTTAATGCCCCAGACATGAAGCTACTTAGGTCTTTAGAAAGTGAGGCTTCAGCCCTTATCTTCTGATTGTCCATGAGTAGAGCTAGAATTTGGTTCATGCATTGGGCATACCACTATATGTAACAAGGGCTGAGTTGAAATTTCACAAATAGTGATGTTTAAAAACTTCAACTGTACAAAAATGTAATTTTATTTTCACCTAGCTCTCAAGCTAACATTTTTCCCAATAGGACTTTATTTAGTCATTTACAAGTAAATTTAGTTAAATGAGGCAGGACTCACAAATTTGTGTCCCAGGTTACAGATGTACCAAGATATTCTTTTAGACCCTGAGGCCTCTAGAGAGAGTCTGAGGTAATAGAGTTTTTGAGTCACTTAAGTTACAGATAATACCATTTTCCAAATGTGCCTGGATGCAATAATATTTCAGAAAGCTCTGGAGTAAAGATTCACTTTGTCTACTTTGTTGAAAATCAAACCACCATACATGTGTGGGTCTATTTCTGTACTCCGTATTCTGTTTCATTCTTCTATATAGGTATGTATGCCAGTTACACTTAACTTTATAATAAGTTTTGAAATCAGGTCTGACATTTTTGTTCATCAATATCATTTCTGCTCTTTATTCCCTATTTTCACCAAATAAATTTTAGAGATAGACTTAACAGTCTTTGCAAATGCCTGCTAAGATTTTGAGAGAGATTTTGATAGAGATTAAATCTATGGATATATTTAGGGAGAAATGACATCTTAACAATATTAAATTTACTGAAACAGGAGCATGATATATCTCTCAAATTATGTAGTTTAAAAAAAAATTTTCCTAAGCAATATGTTGATGTTTTCAATGAATAGGTCTTGCACATTTTCCAATAAGTTCATCCTTAGGGTTTTTTTAAATGTTGATAATGTCAACAGCATGATGTATATATCAATATTAATTATACTGATAATATAGAGAGATTCAATTGAGTTTTATATTTTGAATTTCATTCTGGAATGGTATATCCAGTGAAAACATCCTTCAACTACAAAGGAGAAATAAAGATATTCTCAGATAAACAAAAGCTGAGAAATTTAATTAATACCAGACCTTTCCCACAAGAAAAGCTGAAGGTAGTTCTACAATCTGAAAGAAGAGGACATTAATGAGCAATAATAAATCATCTCAAGGCACAAAACTCACTGGTAATAGTAATTCCACAGAAAACAGAATATTATAACACTGTACTTTTGGTATGTAAACTACTCTTACCTTGAGTAGAAAGACTAAAAAATTAACCAATTAGAAATAGACAACATAAGATATAAATAGAAACAACAATAAATTTAAAAGCAGAGGGATGAAATTACTGTTGAGTTTTTATTAGTTTTCTCTTTGCTTATCTGTTAGATTGTTTATGCAATCAATGTTAACTTGTTAGTTTAAAATGATGGGTATTAAGTGTTATTTTCAAGGTTAATGATAACTTCAAATAAAAAAAAAGACCTACAATAGATACATAAATAATAAAAATCAAGAAATTAAAACATGCTACAAGAGAAAATCATCCTCATGAAAATGAAGACAAGAAGAAAGAAAAGAAGTGAGTGAAGACCACAAAGCAACAATGAATGACAAAATGGCAGAATTAAGTTCTTACTTATCAATATTAACATTGAATGTAAATGAAATATACTCTCAAATCAAAACCCATACAGTGACTGAATGGATTTAAAAAAAAATAGGCTGGACCCAATGAGTTCTTGCCTCCAAAAACACACACTTCACCTATAAAGATACAGACAGAGTGAAAATGAAGAGATGGAAAAAGGTTCAATATAATGGAACCCAAACAAAAACAAGACAGGTACACCTAAACAAAGTAGATTATTCAGGGTATAAAGGGAACATAACTTAATATAATAAAAGTCATATGTGCCAGACCCATAGCTAGATCATACTGAAAGGGGAAAAACTGAAAGTCTTTTCTCTAAGATCTGCAAGGAGTCAAGACTGCTCCCTGTCACCTCTGTTATTCAACATACTAGTGGAGGTCCTCGCTAGACCAACCAAAAATAAAAAAAATAAAAAAATAAAAATAAAGACAGAAATAAAAGGCATCTGAATTGTAAAGAAAGGAGTAAAATTATTCTTGGTTGCAGATAATATGACCTTATATTTGGAAAAACCTAAGGACTTCACTAAAAGAAAATTAGAAGTAATAGGCAAATTCAGTAAAGTTGTAGGACACAAAGTCAACCTACAAAATTCCATAGCATTTCCATGTGTCAACAGCCAACAATCTGAAACAGAAGTCAAAAGAGTAATCCCATTTACAATAGCTACAAATAAAATAAAATACCTGGGAATTAACTTACTCAAAGAAGTAAAAGATCTTTACAATGAACAATATAAAACATTGACAAAGGAAATCGAAGAAGACACATACACGCAAAATGGAAAGATATGCTATGTTCATTGACAGGGGCAATCAAGATCATTAAAATGAAGATACTACCCAAAGCAATCTACAGATTTGATGCAATACCTATCAAATACCAATCACATTTTTAACAGAAGTATAAAAAGCTATCTTAAAATTTTTGTAGAACCACACACACACACACACACACACACACACCCCAAAGAAAAAACAGAATTAAAATACCATCCTGGGCACAAAGAATAAAACTGGAAGAATCACTACCTGACTTCGAATTATACTACACAGCTATAGTAAACAAACCCTCATGGTACTGGCATGCAAACCAACACATAGATCAATTGAATGAATAGAGAACTCAGAAATAAATTCATACATCTATAGAAAACTCATTTTCACAAAAGGTATCATGAACATACATTGGGGAAGGTACAATTTCTTCATTAAATGGTGCTGGGAAAACTGGATATCCATATGCAGAAGAATGAAACTAGATTTCTATATCTTGTCATATACAAAAAGAAAATAAATGTTGATTAAAGACTTAAATCTGAGACCTCAAACTATGAAACTGTTACAGGGAGACATCGTAGTAACTGTGCCTGGCTTATTTCGCTTGAAATAATAACTTCCAGATCTGTCCACTGGAAGTTATTATTTTAAGTGAAATAAGTCAGGCACAGTTACTGGAAATGCCCCAGGATGTTGGACTGAACAAAGATTTCTTGAGTAATATCCCAAAGCATAAGCAACCAAAGCAGAAATGGACAAATGGAATTATATCAAATAATAAAACAAAACAAAACAAACTATTGCACAGCAAAGGAAACAACAAAGTGGAGAGACAACCTGCAGAATTGGAGGAAATACTGACAGACTATCCGACAAGGGAGTAATAACCAGAACATACAAATGATTCAGCAGGAAAAAATTAATAATCTGATTAAAAATAGGCCAAAGATCTGAATAGACATTTCTCAAAAAGAAGACACACAAATGACAAACAGACCTATGAAAACGTGCTCAACATTATTGATCATCAGAGAAATGCAAATGAAAACTACAATGAGATGTCATCTTATGCCAGCTAAAATGAATTTTATTTAAAAGACAGACAATAACAAATGCTGGCGAGGTTGTAGAGAAAAAGAAATCCTTGTACACTGCTGTGGGGAATGTAAGTTACTACAACCTCTATGGAGAAGAGTTTGGAAGTTCCTCAAAAAACTAAAAATAGAACAAACATATGATCCAGCAATCCCACTGCTAGGTATATATCCAAAAGAAAGGAAATCAGGCCGGCCATGGTAGCTCACGCCTGTAATTCCAGCACTTTGGGAGTCCGAGGCGGGCGGATCATGAGGTCAGGAGATCCAGACCATCCTGGCTAACACGGTGAAACCCCGTCTCTACTAAAGATACAAAAAATCAGCTGGGCGTGGTGCTGGGCGCATGTAGTCCAAGCTACCTGGGAGGCTGAGGCAGGAGAATGGCGGGAACCCTGGAGGCAGAGCTTGCAGTGAGTCGAGATCGCGCCATTGCACTCCAGCCTGGGCATCAAGCAAGACTTAGTCTCAGAAAAAAAAAAAAAAAAAAGAAAAGAAAAGAAATCAGTATATCGAAGAGATAACTGCATTCCCATATTTATTGCAGCACTCTTCATACTAACCAAGATTTGGAAGCAACCTAAATGTCTATCAACAGAAGAATGTATAAGGTAAATGTGGTATATATACACAAGGAAGCACTATTCATCTGTAAAATAAATGATCCTGTCATTTGCAACAACATGGACGGAACTGTCCCTGTACCTTAAGTATCTCAGAAGGCACTGGTAATGATGAGTATGAATAAGCACAAGGACAAACGTGGAGACCTGGTTAGAATCCTAATCACTACTTGCTAATGGATTCTAGACATAGAAGGTACCACCACCAGGTACCTGAATAAGAGTAAAGGCAAACAGAACAATGAAACTGAATTACCTATATGACAGCATGAAACAACCTTTCAAAACAGATTATGACCTCTTCCATATTTGTGTTGTTTCTGTTATCTTCATGATCAAAATAAATGTATCAATGATGTACTAACAAAAATTTACAGAAAAGGATAGTTAAGTACGTTAATATCATATAGCTATTAAACATTAGCTCTGTACTGCATTTTTGACTTAAGGATGGTCAGATTCCACATTTCATTTTCCTGGTACTTTACTGCACTATATGCAAAATAATATTTTCTCAGACAAAGATCCAAACTGCATTATTTGTTCCAATAATATTTAACTATAGAAATAGATGGGTTTTTGTATCTGTTAAATAATAAAATTATTTCATTGATTACATTTAAGGAATTAATGTCAGGATAAAGACCCATTTCTCAATAAGCAAGTGACCAATTCTGCCTCCAAGCAAACAACTGTATTATCTCTCTTTTTTAAAAAATCATTTTTCATTTCCTTTTTTGCCTTCTTTTTTGAGAGAACATACTTTAGTTGTGTATGTAAAGTGGCATGGAATTAGGTCAGAAAAAATTCAAATAGCAGCCAGTTCTTGAAATCTTTGTTTCTTTTCCAAATCAGTGAGCTGGTAAAAGGTCTCTTTCAATGAAGTGGAGTTTTAAAATTTAATAAAGTCTAACATCACTTTTCTTCTTTCATGGATTATGCTTTTGATATTATATCTAAAGAAAAATTACCAACTGTAAGGCTACATAGAACTGATCTGTTTCATTCTAGAAGCCTTGAAGTTTTGCATTTTACATTTAAGTCAATGATCTATTTTGACTTAAATGTTTTGTAAGTGTAAGGTCTGTAGTTCGATAAACTTTTTTGGTGTGTGAATGTCCGATTGTTGTAGCACCGCTGTTGAAAATATTCCTTTCTCCTCTGAAAGAATTTCTCCTTGAGTTCCTTCCTTAAAGATCAGTTGACTATATTTGTGTGAGGGTATTTCTGGGCTGTCTACTCACTTACATTGACATATTTGTCATTATTTCTTTTTCTACTGTTCTTGATTTCCAGCCTTTCCTTTTGAATCTTTCTTATTATAATTAAAATCTTCACAAAAAGACATGATTAAGAAACTGCAGTGGTTAATTTTGTGTGTCAACTTGACTAGGCCGTGGGGTGCCATATGTGATTAAACATTATTCTCTGTGTGTATGTGAGATTTTTTTCTGGACGAGATTAATATTTTAATTGGTAAATTAAGTAAAACAGATTGTTTTCCCCAAAGTGGGAAGGCTATAATATGAGATAATTTATTATAATACATTATTTTCTCACTATATCCATTTATCTGTCTAAATATAGATATATTAAATAGATATAGATATATCCTTTTTTTTTAATCTGGAGAACCTATTACAGAAATTAAAAGGTCAAATCAAAAATGGGAGAAAATATATGCAAAACACCTAAGAACTTGTTATCTAAAACTTTACCAAAAAAAACTCCTAAAACTTGACAATAAAAAAAAGACGACCTAATTAAAAATAGATAAAATATGACCTGATATCTCACCAAAATGATATAAAGATAGCAAATGAGCATATAAAAATATACTGAACACCATTTGTCATTATAGAATCACAAATTGAAATAACAAGATACCACTACACATCTGTTTGATTTGCTAAAATCCAAAATACAGATAATACTAATTTCTGGTAAGGCTATAGACCAACAGTAACTCTCATTTATTCCTGATAGGGATCCATATGATACAGCCATTTTGGAAGAGAGTTTGGTCAACCTTTTACACAGTTAATTATAATCTTAACATATTATTGAGAAAATCATGTTCCAATATATTTCATCTCACCTGATTTGATAACTCAGGTTCACAAAAAGCCTGCACACAAATGTTTATAATAACATTACTTATATTCTTCCCAAACTGGTAATAATCAAGATGTCCTTCAATAGGTGAATAGATGAAATGTGGTACATCCATACAATAGAATGGTATTTAAGTGATAAACAGAAATAAGCTGTCAAGACATGTACAATCATTAATGAATATTAAATGTTTATTCCTAAGTGGAATATTCCTAAAAAGGCTACATACTGTATGATTTCAACTATATGATCTACTGCAAAAGGCAAATCTATAGAGATTAGAAATAGATCACTGGTTGACAAGAATCAGGGAGAAAGAAAAGGATTGGATTAATGTGGCACTAGGGATGTTTTAGGGTGGAGAATCTATTCTGTATAATGCTATAATCATAGACAGATGTCACTATATTTTTGTAAATACACAGAATTTTACATTACATAATTGATGTCTGCAATTAAAAAATCCTTTAAGAAGTTGAGAGATTCTAGGATCAATGCAGAATATGACAGCAGATAAAACCAACTGTATTGCAAACGTGTAAAACAATCTCACTAAAGGTGGGGGTGGGAAAAATGCTGACCTAAGTAAGCTTTGAAACTGTAAGTCAAAGAGCAAAGTAAACTGTAAATGATAACTGTATTCTAGTTGACAAAATTGTTTTTCACAGGAATATGTGTTAGTTCTGTTTTGATACACATGTACTAGAATTGAGTAAGTAAAAAAGCGAATATTGCATTGTGAAAACTGTATTTCTCACTATTTCAGAGCTTGGTATACAGATAAGCAAGGGAGGAAAACAGGAATGATTCACATAATAATGAATTAGAGATAGAGGTATGATCTCATGAGTATAAATCATGCTTATCATAATAGAGATACAGATGTGTATGTACAGAAAATATTTACAGATATTGTATATACACAAGCTAGTATACACACTGTCTTTCCCCTTTTAGCTGATGGGCTTCAGAAGCGAAAACACTGTTAGCAACAAGAGTCTCTAACAATCAGATATGGTTTCTTATACCATTCCTCATTCAATACAAGAAAAAAGAGCTTATTGGAGACATGGCTGATCCTAGGAATGGAGCAGGAAATACACTAGATAAACCTGGAGTGTCTTGTAGTGCCAGAAAGGAAAAAGTGCTCCAAAAAATGCACAATGAAGAAGGCATATCAAAAGGTCACAGGAGCCAAATGAAAGAGCTCCCAATGGCTAAGTCTGGAACAGTGTAAGCAAAACAAATTAAATAATACATAGTATTGTTGGATTATAACAGAAAGTATAAAATAAATGTGCAGGAGTCCATAAAAGTATAAGCAAATGATTGAATATTTACACAAATAGAGGGGAAGAAAAGAGACAAATATCTTATACTGTATCTTATACTGACAGATACTAAATAATTTATATGAAAGAGGCTCTTAAGGAGGGTAACATTACTTGCCACTCTTTGGAGCCTGGGCTGCACATAGTTGATTCTTTCTGAAGGAAAGAGAAAAATAGTAACTTTAAAGTAGTACAACCTGACAATCACTACCTCAGCCAGGAACTCAAAGTTATCATTTACAATGATAAATCATGTGAGTGATATGCACCCTTGATTTTGTGATGGGACTAGATTTTATCTCTGTAGTCTTTCTCTCTAAAACCCATAAACTCAGTTTAATCATGAGAAAAACAAAAGACCAATCCCAATTAAAGGAGAGTCTAAAATACACCTGATCAGTACTCCTCAACACTGTCAAGGCAATCATTAACAGGGAATGATAGCATTATTACAGCCAAGAGGAGCCTAAGGAGAAATGATAACTAAATGGAATGTAATATCCTGCATGGGATCCTAGAACAGAATCAGGACATTCGGTGAAAATAAGAAAATTTGAATACAAATAAAATATGGGCCTTAGTATAATTATCAGTATTGCATCATTAATTTTAGCAAATATACATAATCGGGGAAACTGAATATTGGGAATGTGGGAACTCTACTATCATTAATTTTTCTATAAATCTCAACTTCATATAAAATAAAACTGATTCAAAATAAACTCCCCCTCCAAAAAAAAAAAAAAAAAAGAGAAAGAAACAAAGGGAAAGAAGGGAAGGGGAGAAAGGAAGAATATAAGAAAGGAAGAAAGGGATAAATCAATCAAGGAAGCAAGAAAGAAGATTAAGGAAAGTTAACTGCCCCTTTTGATATTAATTTCATTCCTTTATCCTTTTGTAGCACAACTCCTGAGAGATTCTCTATAAGGCACTGTGTCTACGTCCTCACCTCTCATTCATTGTGTTCCCTACTCATCACTCCGATAAACTCGATCTAGGACACCAGAAACTTCCATCTGTCCAAATCTAAAGGCATAGATTCTGCTCTACTGCATCCTCTTGCTCTGCAACATTTTATACAGTTGACTATACCTTCCTGCTTAACCAAAAAGGATATTTTCTTGGTTTCCTTATTATTCTTCTTTTTGTTCTTTCCTCTTCTTTAGTGGCTAGTCCTTTTCCGGCTTTTTTATCTCTTTTTTGTATTATTATTATTATCATTATTATTATTATTATTTTTGCAAAATGTGTTTTTTGTGCTGGACTGAAATTGTTGGAATGTCTCAAGGTTAATACCTAGCTCTTTTAGTATTATTTGTCTATATTTTTTCAAGGTTGGTATGTAAAAATGGTATTTATCTTCAGTTCAGACCTCTCTCCTGGGTTCTATATCATTATATAATAGTTGAATAGCCAATGGGGATGTAATCGTAAAGGAACAGAACATAACTATGATTTTCTCACATGCATATCTGCCCCATCTGAATCTTTCTTGATTTAATAAATGATGCAATAATCTACCCAGTTCTCAGGAATAACCCAAGCATGATAATTAATTGCTTACTTGACTTCAGACCTTACATCCAGTTCATAAATAAGTCTGATTAACTCTAACTCTAAAATTTGTTCGTAGCTCATCCACTTATATTGATTTTTATTACTATAATTTTAATTTAGATCAATGTCATCTCTTACCTACCCTACTTCAAAATAGTCTTCCTTTCTTCTTTCTAGGGTAGCAAAGGCAAACATTAATAAAGTAAAACAATTTATATTTCTTCCTAGCTTCAAAAATATGTATGGCTTTCTATCACTTTACAATATTCCACAAGGCCAAATAGAATCTGACTCTTGTTTATCTTCCTAACTTCATCTTTAACTGTTTGTTCTTTTTGGGCTCATGCTTTTCCAGGAAAATAGACTTCTATTGTTTCTTGAATATACAAAGCTCTGTGAAACACTTATAGATTTCTTTTCCTATTAGAGAAGCTGTTTTTGAAATTTTTTGTCTTCGTATCATTATGTCTTTGAGAACTGTTGAGGTCCTGGTGGTAGTAAATGCGTATAACTTTATGTTGTCTCAGTATCCTTTTGTAAAATTACTATAGATTCAGGGGGTATATGTGTATGTTTGCTATATGGATATATTGTATAATGATGAAGTTTGGATTTCTAGTGTAACCATCACCCAAATAGTGAACATTGTACTCAATAAGTAATTTTCCAATTGTCACCTTCTTCCCACACTCCTACATTTTGTAATCTCCAGTGTTCATTATTTCCATCTTTATGTTCATGTTTGTTAAGCTCCCATGTGAAAACATGTTGTTTCAATTTTCTGTTTCTGAGTTATTTCACTAAGGATAATAACCTCCAGCTCCATCTGTATTGCTGCAAAAGACATGATTGTGTTATTTTTATGGCTGTATAGTATTCCATGTCATATATATTCTTTATTGCAGTATCTATTGATGGGTACTTAGGTTTATTCCATGACTTTGCTATTGTGAATAGTATTGTAATAAACATGTAAGTCCAGGTGTTTTATCATATATATATCATATATATCATATATATATGATATATATATATCAATCATATATATATCATATATATATGTTGCTGGGTTTAATGGTAGTTCTATTTTTAGTTTTTTAAGAAATCTCCATAGTGTTTTCCATAGAGTTTCTATAAATTTACATTCCCACCAACAGTGTACAAGCATTCTCATTTCTTCAAATCCTCATCATCCATTGTTTTTTGACTTTTTAGTAATAGCCATTCTAACTGGGTACGATGGTATCTCATTTGTGGTTTTAATTTACATTTATCTGATGATTAGTGTTCAGCATTTTTGTACATTTATTGGCTTCTTGTATGTCATCTTTGGCTAGTATCTGTCCATTTCCTTTGTCCACTTTTTAATGTAGTTATTTTCTTTGTTCTTGTTGAGTTGTTTGAGTTTCACTATTTTAGATATTGTATTCGTTTGTTTCCATATTGCTATAAAGAACTGGTCAAGCCTGGGTCATTTATAAAGGAAAGAGTTCAGTATGACTCACAGTTCAGTATGACTCCAGGAAACTTACAGTCATGGTGGAAGGCAAAGGGGAAGCAAGGCATATTTTCACAGGGTGTCAGGAAGAATTGCTGAGAGAAAGGGGAAAAGCCCCCTTGTAAAATCATCAGCTCTCAGGAGAACTCATTCACTATCACGAGACCAGCATGGGGAAAACCACCCCATGATTCAATTACCTCTGTCTGGCCTCTCCCATGACACCTGGAGATTATGGGGATTCCGGGGATTACAATTCAAGATGAGATTTGGGTGGGGACACAAAGCCTAATCACATCAGATATTAACACATTGTCAGATGCATAATTTGCAACATTTTTTTTTATTATTCTGCAGGTTATCTGTTTACACTATTGATTAAATAATGTTGATTGTTTAGTCAAGAGTGTAAACAACCTAGAGAATGAAAAAAAAAACAATTTTTGCTGTGCAGAAGCTTCTTAGTTTAATTAAGTCCAATTTTTCTATATTTGGTTTTGTTGCATTTGCTTTTGAGCTCTTAGTCATAAATTATTTGTCTGCACCACTGTTCAGAATAGCATTTCCTAAGTTTTCTTTTAGGATTTGTCTTACATTTAAGTCTTTAATCTATCTTTAATCTATCTTGAGTTTTATTATATTTATATGATACGAGATAGTGGTCCAGTTTCATTATTCTGCATATTACTATCCAGTTTTCCAAGTACCATTTATTTTCCTTTCTCCAATTTTTTTTTGTCAACTTTGTCAAAGATGAATTGATTCAAGGTATGTAGCTTTATTTCTGGGTTTTCTATTCTGTTCCATTTATCTATGTGTCTATTTTTGTATCGGTATCATGCTATTTTGTTTATAATAGCCTTGTATTATAATTTGAAGTCAGGTTATTTGATGCCTCCAGTTTAGTCCTCTGTGCCTAAAATTGCTTTGGCTATTTGGGCTCTTTTTTTGTTTCATATGAATTAAAAAAAAATTTTCTAATTCTGTAAAAGATGATATTGGTAATTCAATAGAAATAGCATAGAATCTGTAAATTGGTTTGAACAGTATGATCATTTTTACAATAATGATTCTTCCAATCCAGTATCATGGGATGTTTTTCCGTTTGTTTGTGTAATCTAAGATTTCTTCCAGCAGTGTTTTGTAGTTTTCTTTGTACAGATATTTCACCTCCTTGGTTAAATATATTCCTAGACATTTTATTTGTGTGTGTGTGTGGCCACTTTAAGTGGGACTGAGTGCTTGACTTGGTTCTTACCTTGAACGTTATTGGCATATAGACATGCTACTGTTTCTGTACATTGATTTTGTATGCTGAAATTTTATTGATATTATTTATCAAGTCTATGCTAAAATAGACTTTCTCCTAAAGTCTTTTGGAGAAGTCTTTAGGGTTTTCCAGGAATAAGATAACGTTATGAGTGAACAGAGATAATTTGACTTCCTTGTTTTCAATTTGGATGCCTTTTATTTCTTTCTATTGTCGAATTGCTCTGACTAGTACTTCCAGTACTATGTTGAATAAGAGTGATGAAAATGGGCCTTTGATTTAGTTTGGCTGTGTCCCCACCCAAATCTCATCTTGAATTCCCAGTGGGAGGTAATTAATCATAGGGTCAGGTCTTTCCTGTGCTGTTCTTGTGAGAGTGAATAAGTCTCATGAGATCTGATGGTTTTAAAAAGGGATGTTTCCCTGCACAAGCTCTCTTTTTGTCTGCTGCCATCCATGGAAGACATAACTTGCTTGTTCTTACCTTCTGCCATGATTGTGAGGCTTTCCCAGCCACATGGAACTGAAAGTTCATTAATCTTCTTTCTTTCGTAACTTGCCCAGTCTCAGGTATGACTTTGTCAGCAGCATGAAAACAGACTAGTATAGCATCCTTATCTTGTTCCAGTTCTTAGGGAGATGTTTAGCTTTCTCAAAACAGAGGCAGGGTTTAATCACCCCTTAACATATTTTTCAGTTCTACCTCACAACCAAATGGCTCAAGCCAGTGGCCAGAGGTAAGAATGAGGAAGCATCTCTCCTGCCCAGAAGACTAAGCTCTCCACATTCCCACTACTCCCTTTAAAGGGAGCATTGAGGTATTTGCCCATGAACTTAAAGTGACCCAAACCCTATGCCCTAATATGTATGGTTAGTTGCTGTGATCTCCTCTCTCTCCAGCTGCACTTTGGGACATCTATGTGTGTGGCGTTTAGGTATGCTGGTTACCCCTCAGGGTCAGTAAGTACTATAAACTCATGCTTTTACCTTGTGGATAAGGCTGCCCTGAAGGGACCCATGCAAGTGAATCTTCTTGCATGTTTTCCTTCAGAGCAGCCTTCCCCACAAATGTACCCTTTCTCTGGGCCTCTGGTGGCTTCAGTACTAACCACCTAAGTTGATGAGGAAACTCTCAAAGAGTTTCATTCGAAACACTAATATTACTTCAATGTCACTTCTTTAGAGAGGATTTACCTGAGCAAGAAATGTGAATATTTTCTCCAGTCTGTCTACTCCATCAGTCTGTGTTTATTTTACTGTTTTCAACAGCATTAATATTATTGAAAAGTTCCTTATTGCTATGGTTGCTAGTATAATGTCCATTCATCTCCTTCTTGACACCTGCACTATCAGTTACTCTCTGAACACAAGATCCAAATTTGCTACAACTTAGGTCATCTCCTTAACAACTAAATATTTATGGCTAGCACAGTACCAAGAACATAATAAATATTAAATAAACTGAATATGCAAATCTGTATATTAATTAAATTAAACAATATTTGCTACTTAAGTAAATATTTAATATCTGTAGAGACAAATCAAGACAAATCACAAAGATTGAGACTGGGATATATTTGCTTACCATGATCTAATGTTCTAGAATTGACTTCTACAATTAATTATGTATTTTATTATGTCATAGCTTTTAGTAAAAGAAATGTTATGCTTTCTAATGTCTGAACTAAATCTCTCAGACAGCAAGTTATTATTGGGCTGGCTATTCATAGTAGGAATTCTCCATTCTAGAAGATCGTGGAAATCGGTGGAAAGGAAATTTTAGTTTTGGAGTCAGAAACATATGGGTTTATTTTGTGCTTAGTAGGTAGATTTATTATTCTTTAACTAAATAAGATTAACCACAATTCTCTAAGCATTGATTCTTTGCATTTGTGAAACATATCCACATATAATTAGCATACACAAATGCTATCATGAAAACATACATATAATTCTACAGGACCCCAGTCGTGTGCAAATCACTCTGGCCTGATGAAATTAGGAAGACTTCGAAGAGTAGAATATTTTTGAGCTGGATCTTGAACTTTGAATACAAATTTAACAGAAGTTTGACAAAAATGACAGCACAAGGAAAAGGTACAACATGCAAGAACAATGTAGCATAAAAACATGAAAGCTTGTTCTAAGTACACAGATGTATCCCTTGTAACTGGAGCATGAGTTTTATATGGTTAGAAACTATAGTAACATAACATGTCATTTCCAGATTTTAGATTTACTAATGTAAAGTTCTTAATATTAAACATATGGATACTTTCTCAGTCATCATAATTTGCCCTTAGACAGTTGGGTAAAGCACTGCTTATTCAGATGTGTTCCACTAATAGAAATGACAGAAACTACTTATTGTCCCAAAATATTCAGAATTATTTAATATTATTTCTTTAATAATGCAATGCCCAAATTTTAGCTGAGCACATTATTACCCAGCTATCCCACTACATTGCCTCAAAATTTTCGAAGCTAGATGTGGTCATGTGGTTACGTTCCGGCCAATACAATATTGCCGGATAAGTAAAATGTGTTACCTCTGGATGTGCTCTTAAAAACGTCATTTATTGGCCCATTTTCTCCTTCTGCAGGGCTAGAGTGTGAACATCATGGTTGGCAGTGAAGTAAACATCTTAGAATTTACAGTAGAAGTTACATGCTTCAAGATTATAGAGTGAAAAGATAAAATTAGCCTGGATCGCTGGTCCACCGAATGAACCTAATAAGAAAAATCAAATTCTATCCTGTTTAAACTATGGATCTTTTCTTTTTTAGCTACAGCAGCTTAGACTGTATAATAACCAATATACAAGAAACCGTTAAAAAAAAACACAATGAAAGTAGAGATATATTAAATTGGACTTTTCTTCCTGCCCCAAAATTGACCATGATGACCCAAAGTTAGAGGTGGGAAGATAATAAATACCCTTATCTTACGAAGAAGGCTACCTAAGAATTAAGAGTTACAAACTTCTGCTACAGTTTATCAAGAGCTTAATAAACTGACACTACTATTACCATGTACCACTGTTCTAATAAATCTTATCAAACTGTAAATAAAATTGAGAAGTGGAAAGAAAGCCAACATTTGTAAGCATTGTTTGTGCTAAATATTTTTCTGCCCTGTTATATAATGATCTTTTCTGAAAGTAAGAGAAGATAGACTCCAAAAAAATATATTATAGGGTTCAAATGAGTCTACAATAAAAAGGAACTTGTATTTTGTTCTCTGATGGAGTTTGCATAAGCAGCAGACCTGTTTATCTGCCTTTAATTTATCTGAGCTGTGATACGGATCAGTAAACCAATTATTCACATACGCATATCATACAAAGGAGCACTCTACCCTAAAAATATGTCGGATTAATTGTCAAGTTCCTTAGCTATTTGAGATCCACCAAAATCACAAATTCATAAAGTAAATGCAATGCATTTTAAAGTTGTTGTAAAATCTGAAAATTAGTTTAGTCTACTTACTTTTCTACATATTGAAATAAATCACAATTTGTATGTGTTAAGTGGCATAAAATTACACTGATGGAGTTCAAATATCTGTAATGCTGTGTTACTTTCTATAGAAATGAAGACTAATTTACAGTAAAATTATTATAAAATGTTTGGTAAGCAAAGTCAATTAAAAGTGCTACTATTTTATAGGAAAATATGAAGCTATCATCTTAATTTTGGAGTAAATTAACAATCTTTGCTTTCTAGGCATCTTGAATTCTCTTGCAGAAGATATCATTTCAAATAGAGAAATAAAAAGATGCTAAAATGTTTGCCTTTATAAAATGAGTTAATTTTCTTGATTAATTTATTTGATAATTTATTTAATAACAACAAACAAATTATCTTAAACTTATTTGTGTTCAAAATATTCCAAAAATTCCTAAGGTTTTAAATATCTTTTTCAAAGTTCATAATAACCAAAATCTAAGCATCTACAATGAAAAGTTATTATTAGGTTAATAATAATAAGTATATGTTTGAGAAAATGAAAGCTTTAAATGCTCCAGAGAATAAATATAAGTGGCTGAAAAACGTTAATTAAAATGGTTTACTTGTTTATGTAACATACATAAATGATATTTTACTTTTTAATATATCACTTAACTTATTACATTTCAGATTTGAGCCAAGAGAAAAGCTAGGGTTTTCTTTGTCCTCAATTAATTTTAGTAAATAAGTGAATAGTTATTTAAACAACAACAAAAAATATTATTTATGCAATTATTGGCATATACTGGTACATGTCCTTAGTTCCAGAGTCATGTGAGTTCGAGAATGTTATGTTTGAAAAGATAATAGGAAGCTTCTGAAAAATCGCTTTAATAATATCTTTTCCATATATTTGCACATAAGTGTATCAGAGCCTGTGGCCTACCAAAGGGTCAGTAGTGGCATGTTTTAACAGAAACGATGATATATGAAGATTGGCATTGGAGTGTAATGTGAATAAACTTTGTCAGTACAGATGCAAATTGGAATATCCAAGAAATAAGGTTTAAAGTCTCGCCAAACTGTATCTTTAATGCTCAGCAAATGTTAGTCATATTAACAAAGAATGCAGTAACTTCTCAACCTCAGTAATTATGAATCAATTATTTTAATAAATTGCCTCTCCCCTCTCTCTTTCTCAATCTGTCTTTCTCTCTTTCTCTCTCTTTCCTCTGTCTCTCTCTCTCTCTCTCACATACTCTCTCTCTCTCTCTCTCTCTCTCTCTCTCTCAGTGGTTCTGTCTGTCTGGAGAACCCTGAGTAATACAATTATCTTATGTGTAGATGAATTTGTTCTAATCCAAAGAAACACCAGATCTATTTGAAACAAAACCATCTGGTCTAACAACCACAATACCAGCTGGTTCAAACAAGAAGCCCATTATCTTACTTGAAAATATTTGCAGTTTTTTGTTTGTTTGGTTGGTTTTGTTATTTTTCAATTATCTTCTTTAACAACAGACTTTAGGAGTTTCTCTCAGAATTAACCTTGACTAGAACCCAAGGAAAGAATGAGAAGTTTTGATCTTTCTTCTTCCTTTATTTTTCCATTCTTACTCAGAACTACACATATTTTCTATGCACCAAGAGGGAGAAAAACATACAATAAATTACGTGAGTCTTACTTTGATGACCACAAATCAATTCACATTTTCTGACATGTACCTTATATTCTGGTTTCATAATAAATAGAAAAAATGAGTCAATGACATTTACTTAAAATCTTCAGTAGCTAAAGTAAGACATTGAATGACAGAAACAACTTAAATCATTGGATGTTTAAACAATTACTGTATTCAAATAGTATTATATGGACACTAATTAGTTGCAATTCACTACTGTATTAATTTATCTTGTTGCTCCTATTATTGCAGGCACAAGTGTGGATGTTCCATAACTTGAATTTATTTGCCTAAGATCTAAAGTGATAGCTATGACTAGTTTCCATTCATCAACTCCCATTTTCATTATATTTGAATTTCAGATAAATTTGATTCAAGATCAGTAGCCCATAGCAATTTTACTGAGATGAAGGAGGGTGAAAATAGAAAGATGAAAAATTGAACTGACAAGGCTGTGTGGAAGGTTAGTGATGTACAGTCACTAAACCCTCTATCTACTGGATTTCATAAACAGCTCACAGAAGAGGTGTAAAATAGAAGACAAGCAACATTCACTCATTGGATTATTATTTAACATGCCCTTTACAGTGCAATATTTAAATGCTTACATTAAATCATCTCACTTAAGAATTTTTTTTAGTATATACAAAACCAACTTGTATTGAGGAAGACATTCAATACAAATGTACACCATTCCTAAACCTAGGTCATAAATTAAAAACTGAATCTGGAAAGGACAATAATTTGAATTTGTAAAATATCAGCACCAGGAAAACATATTAGAGAGTTGTGTATGTGTAATTAATTTCAATTAAACTTAAAGTTTAAATTGAAAGTAATGATATATAAAAAATTAGGAAACAAATGAATATAATTTAATAATGTATTAATTCATTCACTCAAGCAATATTTAATGAGTGCCTAGAACACAACAAACATTGGCAGAGATTTTTACTCAGTGGCGAACAAAAGTGACACTACCCTTCCCACATTGAGCTTGAATTCCAGTGAGAGTCATAGAAAATAAACTATCACTTTTGCCTAAGCAGGGTAAGTGTAGAGGAGATTATGAGGTGCTAGAAGAGCAAGGTTTGGCTACCTACCCATTATTTGGGTGGTAGGGAGAGGGTTAAGGACATTGCCTGACGACAGCAACTTCCAAACTGAGATTTGTATACCAGTAAATATTAACCAAACTAAATGAGAGGATCAAGTGTTTCAGGAAGAAGGAGCCAGATCATGAGCACCTTATAAGTTACATTTATTACTTTTGTACTTTAATTAAAAGACACATCAATTGAAGTATTTAAAGCTCAAGAAGACATGGGAATATTTTATTAAAATTGTGTAGCCTACAGTGTAGAAAAGAAATAAGAGGTAGTCTACCTTGATGGCAACAGGATGTGTTGAGAAGCTGTGAACGTTTTGAAAGGTGATAGTTATCTGAACTTGGATAAGCAAGGGGGGTAGAGAAAAATGAACAAATTTAAATGATAAGTAAGCTTTAGAATTGACAATACATCATGATTTAGTAGATATGTGTAGGACTGAGTGGCCATAAAGGAGGGTAGGATAGAGTAGAATATGCCCCAGCTTTTCTAGCTAAATCCACTATAAAGATAGTCTTACTGTGTTTAATGGTTCTTGAATTATTGAGACAAAGTTGATTGAGTAAAGGGGAATAATGAATTGCTTTCTCTGCATTTTTAAGTGAGCCTGCTGTGTAGATGTTCTCTGTGGGGCTAGATTATGTGAGTTTAACAATCCAGTGCTATCATTTATTGTGAATTTTGAGTGTGTTATTTAACTTTCCAAGATCAAGTACAGATATCAATAGAAACAAAAGTACAGTGTTACTGTGATTGTTCAAAGAAAAACTAGAATGAAACATTCAGATTAGGGCCAGGTACATAATAAGCACTCAGTAATTTTACATATTCTATCATTATTAGATATATATGAAATATGCAAGTAGGCATCCCAGGAATGAGGCTGGTGACACAGATTTTATATGAACAGTGTTTTGGCTTGAAGATACAGATTCAGGAATTATCAGAACACAGTTGTTATTTGAATGACAAAATAACAGCACTTCTAGAAGCACGAAATATATAGAGACAAAAGAGAAATGGACCTTTGCTGGAAGATTAAAAATATTAAAAGAACATCAATGAAGAAATCTGTCAAAATGGATATGCTTCAAAAATAAAATCCTACATTTGACAAATGAGAATGGGCTTGAGAAAAATCAAGGAGTCAAGGTAGATTTTAAGATGTTGTACAACCTGGTAAATGACAGTGCTATTTCTAAGGTTGGAGGAAAGATGAGGTTTGAGGTGGGAAAAAATAGTCATCACCAGTAAAGGTCTATATAAAAGAGGATTTGATCACTTTTAGTTTTAAAAATAGAGAAAAGAAATAGGATATAACTAAGAAAAATATGAATGAGTGAGGAAGAATTAGGAAAACGCAGAGAACATGTCACTGGAGCCAAAGGAAGAAGGAATAAGAGTTACTGAATAACAAATGATGTTGAAGATGAAGACATTGGCAGAGGCCACCAGCAGCAGAGGGAACCAGGTAGGACCAGAGTCAAGCCAAGGTGGCTTAATCTCAGGTTCACAGTTCCCAGAAGGAATGTGTGTATGTGTGATACAAAATGATAAAATAAAATTCTGCTGGTTAAAATCAAAACCTTTTTAAAATAAGACAAACACTAAAACACACGATGTAATGAAGCCTAGCATAATGTTTTCTGAACAGTCTTGCTCTTGATCAAAAAGCATAATGAGTATGATCTGTGGCAAACTCTCTGGGTCATATATTCTTATTCGTGTAAGCGGGTTATTCTCTTCAAATCTCAGCTTCCTTATCTATAAAATAAACCATACTCCATTATGTCAAAATTTGAGGGATTTTTTTGTATCAAAGAAAATCTGGTTCTAAACCATAAAATACATCAGATGTCCTGATTACAACAGATTAATGAGTATTGCACAGTATGTATACTGATTTATCAACTGATTATCATTTAAAATATATGTGTTTGAATGCACCTAAAACCTAAACACCAACAACTAAAAAACAGGTTCTCAGTTAGGGTGTAACCACTTTTTGGAAAGCACTTTCGGCCAGGTGTGGTAGCTCACGCCTGTCCCAGCATTTTGGGAGGCCGAGACTGGTGGATCACCTGAGGTCAGGAGTTTGAGACCAGCCTGACCAACATGGTGAAAGCCTGTCTCTACTAACAATACAAAATTAGCTGGGCGTGGTGGCGCATGCCTGAATCCCAGCTACTTGGGAGGCTGAGGCAGAAGAATCTCCTGAAGCCAGAAGGTGGAGGTTGCAGTGAGCTGAGATCGCACCATTGCACTCCAGCCTGGGCAACAAGAGTGAAACTCCGTCTCAAAACAAAACAAAACAAAACAAGACAAAACAAGCACTTTTTTTTTTTTCCTACATTTGTCAAAGCTTAGATTCTTAGTCACCAGTTTTTCACAGACTAAACAAGATAAGCTAAGAGTCATGACCTGAGCTGGTATCATGAAACATATTTGAAAAGCATTTTCCACTAAAGACCATGCATTTTTATTTCTTCTGATGAGTTTTCACCCTTAAATTAGAAAGTTGATAATTTTACTGTGATGCTTTGACAATTTATTACTACTATTACTTCTATTGTCATCATCTTTTTGTACTTTTCAGACTTAGAAACATGAACGTTGTATGTTTCTGCTGTTACATGAAATATTGTCAACTAAGATTTTAGTCGTATTTATCTTTGTTTTGTTAATCAGTCATAGGCCAATTTTCTGCTAAATTGATTTTTGTCTGTCTCTTTCTATAACACAATATTGTTGATCATGCAGTTTTCTCAATTAGACATGCTGTCCCTCTCCATCCCACTGTGTTTCACCTCACTTGTACACACTTAAAATTTTAGAGATAATTATTAATCAAAACACAGTTATTTTGCTTTCAGTAGCAAACAAGAAATGAGATCAAGTTGCTATGATTTTTCTTCAACTAGAGTTGAAGGAAATGATCAGACCATTCTTCTTTATTACACTAGTGTATATACCATAACTATAATATATTGTATACTTAGTGACCACAGCTACTTCCCTTATGAAGTAAAAGATACTCATTATTCAGATACCATAACTTTGTTAAATGTTTTCTTTTCATGTATGTTTATGTTGAAAACACTTATGATATATGAGAGTAAATCTAAGAAAGTAGTTTATAAAACTTATTTTATCTTACTAAATTCTGAATATGGTATGTTTCTATTCTATAGCTATTGCATTATAAGATTATGACATTAAAGTCAAACAAAGACAACTGGGATCTAATTAAACTAGAGAGCATCTGCACAGCAAAAGAAAATACCAACAGAGCATATAGGCAACCTACAGAATGGAAGAAAGAAGATACTTGCAAACTATGCATCTGACAAAGGCCTAATATCCAGATTCTACAGGAAACTTGAACAAATCAACAAGCAAAAACCAAACAACCTTATTAATAAAATGTGCAAAACTTTTCAAAAGAGAATATTAAAGTAGCCAAGAAACATATAAAAAATGCTCAGCACCAGTAGTCATCAGAGAAATGCAAATAAAAACCACAGTGAGATACTATCTCATACCAGTCAGAATGGCTATTACTAAATAGTCAAAAAACAGCAGATGCTAGTGAGGCTACAGAGAAAAGGGAATGCTTAAACACTGTTGTTTGGAATGTAAATTACTCCAGCCACTGTGGAAAATAGTCTGGAGATTTTTCAAAAAAATTAAAACAGAACTACCATTTGACCGAGCAATCCCATTACTGTAGATATATCCAAAAAAAATATGTTATTCTACCAAAAAGACATGCACTCATATGTTCATTGCTACACTATTCACAATAACAGGCATATGGAATCACTCCAGGTACCCATCAACAGTAGATTGGATAAAGGAACTGTGATACATACATACCACGGGATACTATGAAGCCATCAAAAAGAATAAAATAATAACCTTTGCAGCACGATGAATGAAGCTGTAGGCCATTATCCTAAGTAAATTAACACAGGAACAGAAAAATCAAATACTTCATAGTCTTACTTGTAAATGAGAGCTAGGCATTGAACAAACATATGCGTATACATAAATATAGAAACAATAGAGACTACTACAGGGTGAAGGGAGAAGGTAGGTTAAAAAACTACCCCTCAGGTAATATGCTAACTATCTTGGTGATGGGATTTGTACTGCAAACCTCAGCAGCATGCAATATTTCCATGCAACAAATCTGCACATATACTTTCCATATTTAAAATATAAGTTGAACTTTTTTACAAAAATATAAATGGAAATATAATAAGCAATTTCAGTGGATTGACACAAAGTAATAGAATGTTGGACTTTATTCTGTTCCAGAAATGCATTTATTATGTTCTTCATGATAATGAAAAAAGAATTGAAGGAGATCTGTTAATTATAAGATGCTTTAAGGAAGTAAATCAATAATATAGTAACATACTTGGATATTTACTCAAATCAATCAACTATTTAAAACTATGAGAAAATTAGAAAACTTCAAATTGGACTGTGTAGTTGATGGTATTATTAGATTGTTCTCATCTACAGACAGGTAGTAAACATTAGGGCTCTCCTATTAAAAAGATGCCTTTCTTAAGAAATACATCTTTGATTATTTTGGGATGTATGTACAAAAATCTGAGTTTTCCCAAAAATAATTCCCTATGAGTGACATAACTGTGAATACAAATGAAATAAAACAGTCACTTGTTGATATTTACTTGTTGAAGCTGCTGATGCATTCACAGCCTTCATTATACTTTTTTTCTTTTTACTATATTTTTGAAAATTTCCATTGTAGTTGCTTTCACATTCTTTCCTTAAATCTATCATTTTATCTTTGAAATGTTTTCCAATGTCAGGTGAGGAAGAAGAGAACCATATTGACACCAGCATATAAGGGTAATTATTTTCCCAGTATAATTTAATCAATGAAGCAGAAATAATAACTATCAGATGAATGTGTTGTAAAAGTAATGTATTAGAAATAAAAATATTAGATTTTTATAATTGTGATCAGAATGGTTGTGCACTTGTGACACATGATAGATCCACAAAAATATTATTGGAATTAACTACATACTTTAGGAAACAGATACATTCTAAACAATCAATCAGAAGGAAAAAGATTTGCTATTTATCGATAACATTATCGTAAATACTAGTATTTGTGATGTTAATTTTCAATAAATTAAAATAAACAAAAAAGATAAGAATACAAATTGACATAATCCCAGAATCCAGAAATATTTATTCCTAATATTTTGATTAATGTATTTTCACATTTTTCAACTTTTCCATGCTTTTACAATTATGTTGCATAATCACAATAATATACATGTATGCCTACTTTTAATGGTTAAAATTATAAAGTAAGTTGTAAAATAAATATTTGCTTATGCCAGTTTTATAAGTTTGAATTCTAAGTGCCACAAAATTTCACAGAGCCTTTTTTAGATGTTGATATTATTGTGTATGCATAATATGTTCCTTTTGACCAAATATATAATTATTTTAAAATACTTGAAAATTTAGTCATTAATTTTCATTGTAATAGTCAATTTGATAAAAAAGTCAAATCTCTTGGAAAATAATGTGATATTATTATACAGAAAATTTGGTCATGCTATTGTCAAGAAAAATATTTAAGATGAGACTATCTAGTTGAATAAAACTATATTTAAATTCAGACCTATAAATCCCAGTGCTCTGGGAGGTATAGACAAGAGGATCCCTTGAAGCCAGGAGTCTGAGGCCAGCCTGGGCAACACAGCAAAATCCTGTCTGTTATTTATTTTTTTAATTAGCCAACTATTGTGGCACATGCCTGTAGTCCCAGGTATTTGGGAGGCTGAGGTAGGAGGACTGCTTGACACCAGGAGTTTGAGGTAGCAGTAAGCTATGATAGCACCACTGTACTCCATTCTGGGAGAGAGGAAAGGAGTTTATTAAACTACTTAAATACTTAGCGACCCTGTCTCTAAAGAAAAAAAAAGTAGATTAATTAAGCCTATTTGTCTATCACTTAATAATTCAATATTTTTATGACATCTTATTTGTGGACTTTTTTCCCAGTAACATATTATTTAGAGTTAATTGATTTAACAGATGCAAAAAAAAAAAAAAAAAAGATTATTGAAGAAAAATTAGTTTTTCGTAACATCAAAAACAAATTCTTGTATCATTTTCTTATACGATTTGGTGAAAATTAATTATTGAACATGAGATAAAAACCAACTCTAGCACAGTTTAAATTAGTCAATTCTAAATTCTACCTCTAGCCTGCTGGATATTAACCTGTCTGTGATACAGATACTTCCATAGGAATGTGATTTTCATTTTATCTGCCTTCTGCCTACAGTGGAATTGTACACTAACCTTCCCTTATTCTCATATCATAGTGATAATATTGTTCCAGATAGGTTGGGGTTACATAACATGGTGGCTAATTTTATGTGCCAATTTGACTAGGTCACAGAATACACAGATATTTGGTCAAATATTATTCTAGGTTTTTCTGTCGGAGTGTTTGTTTTTGGATAAGATTAATATTTAAATGAATATACTGAGTAAAGCAGATTGCCCCCTTAATACCAGTGAGTCTCATTCGATCAGTTGGAGGCCTAAATAGAAGAGAAAGGCCAATTCCTGCCTCCCACCAGCCAAGTAAAAGAGAACTCTTCTTGCTTGATGGACTTTGAACTGGAACACTTGTTTTTTTCACACTAGAACTGAAACACTGGCTATTCCTGGGTCTCCAGGCTGCCAGTCTTCGGACTAGAATGGCACCATCAATTCTCCAGGTTGCTGACTTATCCTGAAGGTCTTGGGACTTGCCTGCCTTCATGATTACATGGGCTAAGTCCTTATAGTTTATCAATCAATTATCTATCTATCCATCTATGTATTTATTTGCAAAGCAATATACAAATAATTGAAATTTACTGCTCAAATTCTGCGTGTATTCTGAAAAAAGGTGGATGCAATAAAGAAACTATAATAGCGTGTAGCTTACCCAGAGTGAGACATAGTCAGAAATGTTTGTTTTTTATAAAAATTAAATCTACATAATCAGAAACCCATATGTATGTGCTCTATAGATTATTAATATGAATTCTTCTAATCATTTACATATTCATGTTAAAATACTGTCTATTGATTACTGCATTACTCAGCTTCTGTTAAGTAATTTAAATGATCATCTCCAAAAATCAGACACATACAACATTAGGCATTTATTCCTTGTTCTTGGGTCTCCCTGTTGGCTTGGGCAGTTTGGCCACATTTCAGCTCCATATGTAGCTGCCAAGAGCATCTTCTTATCAAAGATGTGAAGAGGGCACAGAGGATTCATCCTCTCCCTAAATGTTGTAGATAGGTAGGTGGATAGATGCATAGATAGATAGATAGATAGATAGATAGATAGATAGATGATAGATAAACAGAGATTATGGTTAAGTAATATATAGTGGTTCCATGTAACTTGTGGTGTGAGGTCTAAAATTAAATATGTGCTGCATTGACATTTGGTAAAATGAGGAGGGGCCTTAAATGACCTAATTGGCAAGATTCCTGCCTGCTCTGCTCTTGCAGATAAGGACACCTAGCCAAAGAAACCTCCTTATCTCAGAGAACAGGTACACTTTCTGCTTATCTCTGAGTGGTGGGTTTCAGTTTCCTGTCAGCATTCAGAATTATGCAAACAACACAAGGACTTCCCCACAAGGAAATCAAAAGTCACTCTACTCTAGATTCTACAAAGCCTGCATCCCCACAGTACATGATTGGTCATTCCATTCTCAAGTGCAACAGCCAAATATGGTATGTGTTGTCCTCCTCCACTGGACTGTGAGTGTAAGTGACTAATGAACTGCTGTCCATTTCATCTGTCCAATGTTAAGAGTCATGTGTTCAACCATCTTCATAATCCTAAGGCAGGAATTCCTCCTCTATTAATGGGGTTAATAGGACACAATAAAAATATAACATATGAAAAATAGATTGGTAAAAGCATGAATTGAAATGCTTAGGCATTGAGGGCCTTTTCTAGATTTTGTTCTGACAGTGCACATGTTGCAGCATATTCATAAACAATATTAACATGGGGCAAGTAACAGAGAGAAACAGATCTGAAGGTTTGTAATTTCAGTTATTGCGTTTTAAAATAATAGTATACCTCAACATTGCTTCTCACCATTCCCCCTTAAATTCTCCCACCTGCCCTAGTTCTCTTACTGAGGGAATAGGTCCATACTTTTTCTTGTAATAAAATTATTAAAAGCTAATAATATTTCTAATGTGTACTTAAATAATGATTTGGAGCCAGTTTATTCAAAAATCACATTTTTACTAACTTAACCATAGATTTGGAAAGCATGCAATTTTTTACCATTTGGCAAAAAAACCTGTCTTCATTAATTTTGACATTAATAATGATTTTTTATAAAACTGAGTTGTAAGCTAGAAAAATTATGAACCATTTGGGGCTCTATTGTATATATATATATTTTTTAACCTAGTAACTCAAATAGTATTTAATGTGTTATAATGCACATAGAATTTATCTAGAGCTGGTGTAAACAGCAAGGTACAAATATGATTTATCATGTTTCCATATCATTTTAAATATTTTTTGGCTATCATGAATATTTATAAATAAGTGAAAAGATTATTATTATTTGCAATTCTATACAAGTTTCACCATTGAAAAGCTGAGACTGTATAAACCTGTCTAAAAGCTGTACTATTCCAAAATCTTATAGATACAATTATTTTATTTTAAAAAGTATATATATTGAGTTATCCTGAACTTCAGACTTCTTTATCAGTATTATCATCTAGAATTCTATTAGTGTTTCCATTTTGGTCTAAAGCATCGTTATCTCTTTCCAGTATTGTTTCAATAGCCTCCTAAACTGATCTTACTACATCTCCTCTATACTCCCTAGAAACTTTTCTTCATCCTGCTGCTATATTAATTTCCTTTTGAATGTGCACTCTTTTGTGGCACTCTTCTAATCAAAATTATACAATAATTTCCTATCTCAGAGAGAAAAGCAAAGTGTATATATATATATGGTTTTCAAATTTGGCTCTACATTCAGTCACCAGGGCTTTTTAAATTTGTTATGGCTAAACCTTAGCCCTGATCAACTGAATTAGAATTTGTGGAGTTGCTAACCAAGCAATGGTCTTTTCGTAATGATCTTAATGGGCAACTGGGGCTGATAACCACTGACAATTTTGTTCTAGCTCCTACTTCTCTATAACTTTTTCTAGCACATTCTTTCTTGCCAACTCTACTGCAGTCACATGGCCTGGTGGATAGTCCTCAAACTGCTACTGCCATTAGATGAAGAACTCCTTTTCTGAGCTGGATATTTTAAATGGTTCTAGTCGGCCTTCCTATAGCAATACTCTTCCCCTAAATGGGAGTCTGTGGAGACAGAGAATGTACCAATGCACATACCCATTCTAGAATATGCTACAAACACCTGGAATCCCATAATTCCCTATGAAAAAGATTCTAATCCCACCTCCAGGGCCTTCACAAGTCTCTTCCCTGGACCATATTCACAAGTGTGGTGGCCCGAAGAGTGGCCAAAGGCTGTGTTCATTGGGAAGTAAATAAGAGTTTGGATATGGAAGGTAAATTCCCATAAACACATGTGACCCTTCGTGGTGTGATACAAAAGCCCAGGCTGGAAAAAGAAAGGAGGTGAATATCAGTCTGCTGTCCCACTTTGAGGGCTTGCCCTTCCCACAATGGTATATGCTCCTGTGTGGAATTTCAGAGTCCCAAATGCCAGGTCATTATAAAGGTTTAATTGTCAAATATAGATTATAATGATTTGTTAACTTGATTTAGAGCTTTAAAATATTTAAATATATGGTTTATAAACCTCCATTTGTACTTTGGTCCATGACTCTACAAATGTTAAGAATGGGCAATCTCGAACACGTGAAGCATGATCTTGTCTTGAGGACTTTGCACTTTTTTCCCTCTGCTGGGAAGTCTACTTCCCAGAGTTCTTCATGGCATTGTGTCCCACTTTAAATCTCTGTTTAAATATTATTTTGTCTATGAGGTCTTTTCTAACACTCTTGTTTTGAATAATTCTCTTCCTCTCCAAATTCTAACATGTTCCGTTCTCTAAAGTTTGCAGTATAGTTCTCCAAAAGCTTATCATTGTTGTGTCCTCTGGTGAAAGTATTATCCCATGGAAACAAACACCTGTGTTTTGCAGAGCCTCAAATTCTAGGAATTTGAGAAAGAAAAGCAAAATGTCACGAGTGAATACAAGAGGTAATAGAAATAGAGGTAATAGAAATGACTCTCATTTTCACCCTTTGATTTCTAGACAGTGAATTTTGAATAGGAGAAGAACATAAAAACTATATAGTGGTTTCTGATATGAAGCATATACCGTATTATGAAGGACATTATTTCAGTCTGCAAGGTGTTTGCTGCCCAGCTGGTACCATAACTGAGTAGTCAGAAACAGCTAAACCATGATGCTCCCAGGCTACCTGCTTCAGTGTAGTGAGGGAAATGGTAAGACTAGTTATGTCAACAAGTATAAGCTCATTGCCTAACTTTGTTTGTTACAAAATAAGTTCCCTGTTCAAAAGGAATGATGTGAAGAATACTCATGAGGTCATTAAGGTATTTGATAAGTCCATAGATGATGAGTTTAACTAAAGCATTTTGGATAAGGAAGTTAAATTAATACCACAGTATCTCTTCTAGAGAAAACAAAGCACTGCCCTTTTCACAATGAAAGCTACTGAATGTAATCAGCATGCCAGTATCCCCCTGGGGAATGGCACAGTATTAGAGGTTGTTATTGATCTCTGCTGTTGGCATGTTGGTCACTCACCCATAGTTAGCCAGATCAAGCTGGCTGTCAAAGCCCCATATTACTGAGCACAGCATAACATCCATCCCTGCTGATATAACCACTAAGTTCCTATGCCCACTGGGCTACAACAGAGATATCTGGGCAGATAGACTGATTTGCATCCACAGAACACTTCCACTTGTCCACATGGGTTTGAAGATTGCCATCTGCTGAAATGCTTTTTGGTTTTCCTTCATATGGAGCACAAATATCATTATAATTTGTACCCACTCAGAGGAAGTTTATCTACATAATTCTTCCCAGAATTCCTTGTCACCAGTTTCCCAATTGTGTTCCTTCCATATTCCTGACCATCCAACCAGATAATTTGCCACTTGTCATGCATGACTTCAGATCATTACATCTGGCATTTTCTTCTTCTTGGTAAAATGAACAATCAGGTGTACTGCTCAAAATTCTGCCAACTGGAAAGATTTTCCTTTACCATTATTTTAAAAATGATTTCCAGTATGAGGCTAAAACTTCGTAGCTCTCCACATTCAGGTAGTATTAACATATTATGTAGAATCATTTATAAATGGGCTAGAGTATTGTTTTCGGTGTAATGGACATAAGAAATCATGACAAGTATTGAAAGTGAGGAAAAAATTTAGCATGCATATGAACAATGGACATGTGGACCACTTTCTAAGATGCCTTATTTGAGTCTGTAGGACTTACTTGAACTCAATCTCATATATAACAGTTTTGCTTGATGATGAAGTGCTGCTGTGCCCACCTAATTTTATAGTTCAGTCAGTCAGACAACATCATTTTCATGATGTTCACATTATAAATTTGTTGCTAATTGTCAAGCATTCAGTCTCTACTCAGGCTCTGTAACATGCCCAGATCTTTTTCTTAAAATAAGAATAGTTATCCCTAGAGGGTGGTGTAATTTTGTTAAAATCTTTAGAGTTGCAGTATGATTATCCGCACATGCCTGCCGAGTGCTCTGTACAGCATACCTGGTTGTCATAGATATGTCAAGGAAAATTGGATCTGCTGAGTCATATGGTCCAAGTGACAGAGCAGTTTGCAAGCAACCTAGACCTGCTAAAGAGCCTTTTCTTGATTTGAGCCATACTCCAAACTAGTAGCTTCTCAGGTTACTTGATAAAAGTTTTGGATTAGAAAGCCAAAGTGAGATATTTGTCACTTAGTAAATCTAAAAATCTCAATAAACATCATGCCTCTCTCTTAATTTAAGGAGGGGACAGATGCGGCAACTTGTCTTCAATTTAGAAATTGTATCTTACATTGTCCCAGGCTGCTAAATCACTACAAAACATGAAAAAACAAAACAAAACAAAACAGCTAACTAAACTAAAAATCCATGTAGTTGGCCTGTAATCAACAAGAATAAATGAAATTCGAACTTGCATTTTTGTCTTACTGCTTTGAAGCCTCCAACTTTGATAATGTTCATGACCTACAATAGAGTTGATACACTTTACCATGGAATTTCAAAAGCACTTGGCCAAGTACTTGAAGATGCTGAAGACAGAGACTCAGTGGGGCCTCCAGGTGCTGCAGATCCAACTACTTCCTCATGCCAACAAGATAATCTGGCAGACTTGTACAATGTGAGCCATCTGAAACCATACCTAACTTTACATCAAATTTCTGAGTTTAAACATGGGCTGCTGCTGCTTCACTTCCACCTTCTAAATCTTGCACAAATTTATTTTGTGGCCAACACTGCACTAGAACCTTAAAGGAAAGGGAATTTCAAATTACGTAATTCCAGTTTAGCTAAATTGATACAAGACAACATCACATTAATTATTTCCATGTTAATTTCCTCTTCCTTTAATAGCCAGAATCTACATAATTATTTTGAAGTCATACTCATGTTGCAAAATTTAACAAGATGTACTATGTCTTTTGCAACTGTAAGTCAATTATTGACACCAAACTCTTCTTTCAAGGCAGTTAAGTGATAGCTCACTAGACTTGTAAGTGCACCCAAGGTAACTAAAAGAAAAATTCATACATATAAAAATCAGATTGAATTATTAAATATTTAAAAATTCTGACAAAATATTCAGGAAATATTTTATAATTTATCAAAATATATTGCTTTACACATTTCTTAGTGCATGAACTTCTTAAAAATGAATATATAGTCTATGTCATTTTATCAGTTTACAGAATATACTTCTACATTCTTTCAACACATCTATTAATTGACTACCAGATGACTGGAACATGGTGCAGAGTTTATAATAGTAATCAAGGTAGGCAAGTCCCAATTGTAAAATAATTAGTATTCTGGAAGATAAAGAGGAGGGGGGATAGGAAAACCAGGTAATAAAAAGTAAAAGTACTACACTAAACCTCAAGTAAAGTTTTATGAGGTAAAGAAAACAGAGTACTGTGGGAGAGAAATATAAGTCTATCTAAAGGAAGTTACTTCTGTTAGATAGAATTTGAACTGGAAAAGCAATGACAAGAAGGTGATCACTGTAGGGAAATCTAAGATAAGAGATCTAAGATAAGAGTGCTCCAGCAAGATACTAAGGAAGGGGAGCAAGCTTGGCATGTTGCAGGAGAAAAATAAAAACAAAAAGCAATGGAGTGTCTGGAACATAATGAGAAAGGCATGAATGTTGCTGGATGAAGTCAGAGAAATAGCTGGACTCGGAATATGTAACATTTATAGGCTATGATAAATAATCAATATATGTTTTCTTTCACAGCCTTGAATTTTTGAAGTGTATAGACCAAGTATTTTGCAGAATGCGCCTCTCATTGGGCTTATTTGATGTGTCCTCATGATTAGATTTAGGTTATGCATAGGGATACCAAGGAGGTAATACTGGGTCCTTAGTGAATCACGTCAAGAGTCATGATATCTCCAACTTGCTGTCAGATGGCTCCAAAAACAATCAGTGTAGTGGAGGAGGGAGAGGAGAAAGAAGGTTGGGAGGACGAGAGAACAATAAGGAGTGATAAAACAAATGGAAAGAAACATTTAAAAAATTACCATCTGTATACCCTTTGTTTAGGTATGAAAGTTCTTTGTTCTATTCTTCTAACTTTTATGTAATTTTGAAATTATATATAAAAATAAAAATTACCCAAAGTAATACATAAATAAATAAATAATATTGATTGTCTAAAATGTGATATGGAGATAATTATTTTTAGTATAGGAATGGGATGATATAAATTACATTTTAAAAATACCTTCTCTTTTATGAACAGAACAGATCCTTTAAAAGTGGTCAAGTGTAGAGACAGGGAAATTAATCAGGAGACCATAATGATAGCCAATCCAAGAAGTAATGGTGACTTTAACTGGATTTTATTCCTAAAGATAGAAATAAGTGGCTATAAAATATGTTGGAAGTAGAAAAATAGGGCTTATTAATGAACTGAATTTAGAGTTATGTGAAGTAATAACCAATCAAGAACCTTCTTGGTTTCAATTATGAGCAAGTGTGTAAAATGTGTTGCCATTTACTGCGATTAAAAGCCTGAATTCGGAAAAGTTTTGACAAGGAGTTTAAGGGGATGGAAATTATGAGCTATGTTTTGAAAATGTAAAATGTGACATTAGTATATAATATCCAAGTAAAGATATGGATAATTTGAACAATATAAGTATTTTGTGAGTCCAAAAGAGTCAAATGTCATCAATTTCATATGGTTCCATCACCTAATATTATGTGGCTGTGGATATGAATCTGCAGTTCAGAGAAAAGCTCAGATTTAGAAAGAGATTTGAGAAGCATTGGAATATTGATGTTATTTAAAGCTGTAAAACTGGATGTGGTCACATAGGAAAAAATGTAAACAAAAAATAACTTTATAGGTGAGCTAACAACAAGATATTTATAAATAAAAATTGAGGCTGAGCGGGAGGCTGAGGCAGGAGAATTGCGTGAACCCGGGAGGCGGAGCTTGCAGTGAGCCGAGATTGCGCCATTGCACTCCAGCCTGGGGCACAGAGCGAGACTCTGTCTCAAATAAAAAAAAAAAAAAAAAAAAAAAAAATTGAGGCTGAGCACAGTGGCTCCTACTTGTGACTTCCCAAAATTTGGGGAAGCCAGGGTGGGAGGATTGCTTGAAGTCCGGAGTTCAAGACAAGCTTAGGCGACACAGGGAGACCCCTGTCTCTATAAAAAAGAAAAAACAAAAAACAAAAAAATGAGTCAGGTAGTCCTAGCTTGTAGGTAGGCTGAGGTGGGAGGATTGCTGGAGTCTAGGAGTTGAAGGCTGCAGTGAGCTATGATTGTTCCACTGCACTTCAGCCTGGGTGATAGAGCGAGACACTATCTTAAGAAGAAAAGAATAGATTAAGAAAACAAGTATAACAAGAGATTTCAGAAAAAGCAGATGAAGTGATTAAAATTATTTGTATTTTCTTGAACAAAATATTAAAACTATTTTTCAGTTTGATCTTTTGGCATTGCTGTGTTTCATTCCCTGTCACATAAATAAATAAATAAATACAATCTTCTGAGTCACTATGACACTATAAAGTTGACTCTTGATTTAATAAAGAATCTTAGCAAACCTTTTCAAATTTCACAACCCTAGGACTTACCTAACTGCAATATTCAATGTTTTATATGCTGCTCCAACTTCTACCAACTGTACAATAAACTACTAACAGTTTAAGATAGACTAAAAAAGAAATACACAACCATAATACTTTCTTATGTTTTACTGTGCAATAAATTTGACATAAAGGTTCCAAACCCACATTTACTTGATACATGGTGCAATGTAAACTGATAATTTCCACTTTCTCTTCTCCTTCTCTTCTCTTTTCGTCAACAGACTGTTGATTTGTTTATCTGATATTCAGGAGCCCCATCAAGGAGAAGTATATACTTGCTATATACATCAAAGCAGCATTTTTCAAATTGCTACTACTTGGTAGCAAAACCAAAAAATGTAACATGAAAATGAAAATAACTTAATAGATGATATAAAATTGCTCCTAGGGTAAATCTGGAGGACCAGGCTGAAAAATTAAGCAAGAACAAGATAACTAACCAGTAGGCAACAGGCTACTGAAACAGACTGGCTAGATGCTACTCTGAACATTAATGTTTGTGGAAACGGCCCTGTCATCACTCAGGAATGCCACTCTTGGAAATTTGATCATTTTAACTTAAATAACCTCAAACTTTTCTTGAATAACTTTCACTCTCCCTTAACATTCAATGCCTGAGAAAGAAATATGTGAATTCAAGCTCAACCCAAGTTTATATGTCTATCAGCTATTAGGATGTGAATGTAGGATAGGGCCCTGCCTGCTTCAAGTTCCACCATCACACTAGGGATTCCTTGACAATTCAAGGGGTATTTACACGATGGATAATTAACAAGTAACAAATATCTACTATAACCAAAATTATACATACAATCTTCTTTTATTTAGAAAAAATTTATGCTATATGACATAATACAAATATTTCTTGTACAACTGAAACAAATTTCATTTTCAAGGGAAAATTGCCTAAAATTTCAGTAATTTTTGCATCCAATTCTATGTTTGAATTCTGTGGAAAATACTTACTGCTTTTCACAGGAGGAAATTTGTTACAATATAAATATAAGTGCAAACACTAGCAAAGGTTTAAAAATGGATAAAGGCTCTAGTTTATAGCACATAATTTACAAATTACTTACTCTATCACCCATTTCAAATTCTTCTGGTTTTGAGACAGCAATCTCAACCTGACAGAGTTCTCTACCTAATTCTATGATCCAAACTTATGTTAATTAAACATCTGTGACTTTGGTGTTCCTGCCTGTACAGATTACAATAACATTTAGGCCTCTGTGCTGTTGTGCTAGTGGGTGTAGTAGGGGGTCATCTGAATTCTATTCATATTCTTCCCTCCTTTATGTAATATTTACCTATTTGGATGGTGAGGATTGATCATGCCAGCCAATATAAATACCCTGTTTTGACTTTTGATTTAATCATGTGAAAAGCTACTTTGGCCAGAGATAATCTCATCTAAATCAACATGACTCATCTTGGAAGCATTCTTCAGAACCCAGACTTTCAAATGAGCAAAGCCACGAATCATGGGTGATAACAATAGACCTTTTTCCCAACTATGTATTTAGGTGTGATTCAACTTCTGTGCTTTGTCTCCGACTGCATTCTGCTTATGGGAGGACATTTTTTGAAGATTGGTTGTTAGTTCAAAACACATTATATAGTCTTCAGGACAACATCATAACTATTCAAGTTTCAGGCTCATGCATTGAGGAAGGGAGGGAGATATATTAAGTATTTGGAGCTCATCAAGGTGACTAGCGTTATGTAGTCCCTCTGGTTGCTTTGGACAGCAGGTGGAACAGAGGCCCTAGAAATCACTGAGTGGTGACCAAAAGAAAATCCATAGAATAATGTAAGCTATGCTTATTTTTAAAACGGCTTTAGACTGATTTTTCACCTACAGCCCTGATGGATTTGTTAGAGGACACTTTTAGGAAATTTATTCTAGTTCTCAAATACTAAGTTATATGGACTTATCTTGATCATGTGTGGGGCCGCCTGCCTCTGAGGTAACCTCCATTGGTCTTCACCTCCTAGTATTGATTCCATTGTACAGTCCATTCCCACCTTCTACTAGGGTTGATCGATGTGGCCAATAGAATATGACAGATTGATGGTATGTTGCTTCTGTGATTGAGTTATAAAATATATTGTGACCTCCATCTTGGTCCCTCTTTTTGTTTTTGTAATTTCAATAGCTATAGGAGTACAAGGGGTTTTGGGTGACATGAATGAATTGTATGGTGGTGAGGCCTGGAGTTTTAGAGTATCCATTACCTGAATAGAGTACATTGTACCTAATAGATGATTTTTCATCCTTCACCCACCTCAAACCCTCCCTCCTTCTGAGTCTCCAATTTCTATTATACCTCTCTGCACATCTTTGTGTATCCACAGCTTAGCTCTCACTTCTAAGTAAGAACATGCAGTATTGCATTTTCCATTTCTGAGTTACTTCACTTAGGATAATGGCCATCAGTTTCATATAAGTTGCTGAAAAAAAATGCATTATTGTATTCTTGTTTATGAATATTTTTTCCATGTTGTTAATATACCACATTTTCTTTATCCACTCATCGGTTGATGGCCATTTAAGTTGATTCCACATCTTTGCAATTATGAAATCTGCTGCAATAAACCTATGCATGCAGGTGTCTTTTTAAAATAGTGACTGCTTTTATTTTGGGTACAAAACCAAAACTATTAAATAGGACCTAATTAAACTAAAAAGATTCTGCAGAGCAGAAGAAATATTGAATAAACAGTCTACAGAGTTGGAAAAAAAATTGCAAACTTTACATCCAACAAAGAACTAATATTCAGAATCTGCAAGGAAGTCAAACAAATCAGCCAGAAAAAAAGTCAAATAATCCCATTAAAAAGTAGGTAAATGACAACAACAGACATTTCTCAAAAGAAGATACAAAAATGACCAACAAATATTTTTAAAATGCTCAATATCACTAATCATAAGGGAAATAAAAATTAAAACTTCAATGAGATACAACCTTACTCCAGTATGAGTATTGGGCATTATTAAAAAATCAAAAACAATAGATGTTGGTGTAGCTGTAGTGAAAAGGGAATGTTTATACACTGTTGGTGGGTATGTGAATTATTATCTCACTTTTTTAAACGACTTATCAGGGAGAAGTCAGCTGCAAGGGAGCACAGCTTTATGTTGAGACTCATGTGATAATCAACCGAGACTTTCTGCCACTGACCATACAAGTGAGCTACCTTGGAAGCAGGTCCGTCAGTCTCTGTCAACTTTCAGATGACTGAATTTGACTGACAGCTTTACTAAAATCTTATAAAAGATCCTGAATCAGGATCAGCTATATAAACCAATACTGAATTTCTGATCTTAAAAACTATGTCAGATAATAAATGCTTGTTATTTTAAGCTGCTATTAATAATGTTTAGAGCAATTTTCACAGTAATAGAAAATTAAGTCTGTTAGGAAGGTTGTCTTAAAAACATTAAAGAACTATATTAATAATATTACTAGAAACCCATAGTCCTTATGATTTTGGACTGTTGTCATAGAATCCTTTGGATGTCAGTTTAATATGATATAATTTTTGTACTACTCAACGGAGATAATTAAATATCAAGCCCATTAACCAAAGAAAGTGGGATACATTTTTTTTTTTCAACAGAAATTTTGGTATTCCACAGCAAGAAAAAACATTAAAGCATAATTAAGATATCTTAGTGTAAACAGATGTTTTAGAAAACACACAGTAGGAAAATGAAAACACAGTGAAACAATTTTTGAAATTAAGATAATTGGTTAAAAATGGAGCTTCTTAAACAAACAAGTAGTCAATCTTTCATGAGAAACAAGAAGGCTCGCTTTGTGCTCAACATTACTGGCATGATTTATTTTAAGGAGAATATTTTAGCCCTGTGGAATTATCTTCAATTGTACATCAGCTAGATGAAGAACAGAGGATGAGACTGGCAGAAGGAAGAGTTTCTAGAAAAGAAACTAGAAACGCATTTTTACAGTAGCCTTCTGGAAATAGAAGTGACAGATTTTTTTTGCTTTTGTTTTTGTTTTTTCTCTATTCAGGTTATAAGCAATGCCTTGCAAATTTGGAGTTTAGACCTAATCTTGTTCAATAGTCCAGAGTATCAAAAGCTCAGGATCAACTTTATAAATGTAAGATAATTTATATGCAATTACAAAGAATACTTGTTTACAGTTAGAAAGTTAGGAGAACAATGTTTAATTCGAATACTTTCTTGAGGGTTTCAGACTTAACATCAGATAACTACCTTGCACTTTTCTCAGCTCAATTACGACAGGAATGTTATTCTATATTTCTTGTTAAGGATGACCTGCCAGACTGTGAGGCCAACCAACTCCTGCAGATGATTAGGCTCCAATAAATGCATCGACCAAAACTTATTACAGAAGACTTAGATAAATTAACAGCAAAGGTTCCATGAAACAGATCTGGAATGAATCTTAGAGACAAATGATGGGTCAGAAATGTTAGATGAGGAGGAGGATTTGCAGAGGGTTCCAGGACTAAGTCACCAAGCAATTGACGTGGAAGATGAAGAAGCACATCTCTGCAGAGCTATTCAGCTAAGTATGCAAGGCAATTCCACAAATTTATCTCAAGATGTTCCATAGACCTCAGGGACAAATCTCACTTCGAAAGAGCTTTGGAAGAGAAGAGAAACCTATTTGAAAAGCAGCAGCAGCAGCAGCAGCACCAGGTAGATTCACCAGGACAAATTGCATATCCATGTGAAAGACTGACCACAAGTTCAGGAGCATTTGAGAGTGATCTAGGTGACATGAGTGAATAAGCCATGTTTCAGGCAGCCGTGACCATGTCTTTAGAAACTGTTGGAAGTAATTTGAAAATAGAAGGAAAAAATATCATTCAAAAATAATTTAGGCTGGGTGTGGTGGCTCACATCTGTAATCCCAACATTTTGGAGGCCAAGGTGGGAGGATCACTTGAGGCCAGGAGTTCGAGACTAGCCTGGCCAACATGACGAAACCACATATCTACTAAAAATACAAAAAAAAAAAAAAAAAAAAAGCCAGTTCTGGTGGTGCACATGTAGTAATAGCTACTCGGGAGGCTGAGGTATGAGAATTTCTTGAACCCCAGGGGCAGAAGTTGCAGTGAGCCGAGATCATGCCACTGCACTCCACTCTGGGTGACAGAGTGAGACTCTGTCTCAAAAAAATAAAATACAGGTAAATAAATAATTTAAATACTCCTATTTTTCCAATATTATCCCGTGTGACTACAGCATAGGATTCCAACGTTATACTGTAGGATAACAGCACAGCTCCATTTTGGTAATGTGTCAAATACATGAGGAAATAAGACTTTTAGGTGGCTTGAAAACAAAATGATGAGAAAATGGGAAAATGAATCAGTTGTAGGACTAAATAATGATCTTTCAAATATTAGCCAAACAGGCATTCAGCAATTAAAGAAATTTAAAATATATATATTTTTAATTGATCTTCTTTTCCTCACCATGATTAACTTAGGTACTTAACCAGGCCTTTCATACTTCTTCCTAAGTACTGGATTATAACAAGAAGATGGTATAATCTGTGGATTATTTAATTCCAACATAATTTTTAAAAATTCTCTATGAGTTGTATTTTCTTCCAAAGTTAACATTTGTATTCATTGCATCATACCGAAATATGGTTTTCTGTATTTTTTTATTTTAATAATAAACACACCTCTATTGACACACACGCTTGTGAGTATGGCTATATTTATCTATGGGATTTACCACCTGATGAAGTTTTGTAATTATGACAATTTAGTTCAGTGCTTTTCTCTAATTAGGCCCACTGTAAAGACATTTTAAATTGAATTGAATTGTATTAATAACCTCTGATTGACACTGGACTACTATTATTTTAATAGTTGTCATCAACTCTCCTAAATACTTTTGGCAGAAATGTATTTTTCCCAACACTGTGTGAAAGAAAAATAACCTGAAAGCAGGATAAATTCTAAAATGCCAACTGTTACAGTTTCTATTTTAAGGACATCTTAATAGTTATAAAGGACCACTTAGGAAAGATATAAATATGTCTCTCTTTTTTTCTCCACTTATACTATGCAAATTAGCCCTGAATACCTGAAGACCCCTGATTGAATTATGAAAAGTAGCTAAATCATTTACAGGCATGTATGCGTGCGTGCATGTGAATGTGTGCGTGTGAGTGGTGATAATGACATAAGAACTGAGACACTGACAAGTCTTTTGGAGGGGAATTTGTTGCACATTTTAGTGTGTATTTTAAAAATAAGGCAATAGATAAGAGAAAATATTTGTAAATAGCAGAGCTTCAGAATCCTTGACAAATCAAAAATATATGATATGAAAAATGCATCAACAATGGCATACATATCTTGTCATTGATTGAGAGAACATATCTGTTGGTTGGACACTGGAAATAATGCAGAGAAATAAAATGCTCTCAGTAATTTACAATGAGCAGTAGAAGAGAGCACAATAAAATCCAGGTGCTTCCTCTTCCAAACTAGTCTTTGGCTAGACACAAAGACACGACAGTGGTTGGTGATTAGGTTAGAATGTATGCCTGGAAATGAGGACAATACCAATAAAACAAATATCTATTGCATTGTCATCATTCTACTTTCTGTGAAGGATAATATGGGGAAAACTAGAGAAAAAATGGTTCCTATAGCAATATAATCATAGCAGTGTCTAGCACCTGGCATTCAGAAATAATGGCTTCCTGCACCTACCTGCACCTACCATTTGCAAAGCTAATTCTGCATTCTTGTTAATGGAAATCCATACCTTGAGAGAAAATGATAGGTGTTGTAATTTATAATATTCTGCTTTACTCCAACAGCACAAGATCATTTCAGTTTCTGTTTACTCATCTGTCGAGGTTTTTACAGGAACACATATTTTTAGCCATAACACCTGCATCTAGAATCTCATATATGTTATGCAAAATATACTTAAGATTTTCAGTTTGTTGCACATGCACTCTAGATATGTCTCTTATGTTAAATAGCGATGACGACAGGTGTACCAAATCAGCCTGTTATGTTTGTGGAGCTCAAAACAAAATACTGCTGCATGTCTTTTGCATTTTAAAAAACTAACAAATACCATACTTCAAGATGATTAAATCTGGAGATCTATTTTTAATTGTTCCTCTTCTCTCTTTTGCTTTCACCCCTGATGGAAGTCCTTCCTGCTGCCATTTCCATCTATACTATCCCCTGCAGGTTCATGAATGAGAATAATTTCTACCTAAAAACATGACGAGAAATAAAGGAAAAAGCCTTGTTTTGAGTTTGTCATAACTCTTGTTTGAATGACTAATAGTGGTTAGAATGCTGGAGTTATGTTAAGAGATTTAGTGGTGTATTCAGTCACATTTAAATTTTTTCTTTTTTTAACATTTTATGTGAACATTTAAATGTTGGATCTTTCAGTTAGGGAAGCTACACAAACAGCTACGCCAGGAGATCTCCAACACAGAATTTTCTACTTACCTAGTCTCTGTGTCTTGTGTTCCTGAGAAATCTGAATACTGTGTCTTTGGGGCAATAACTGAATATAATTTTCTGTATTTATACAGAAAATATCTGGTGTTCCAGCACCATGTTTATGTGGAGATGAGGCATATAGATTTTTCTCTCTGTATCTCTTTCTCTCTGCCTTTCTCTCTCTCTTAGATTTGTTTATAGTATATAGATATTATATAGCTATAAAGACTACATATATAGAGAGAATATATACACACACATGGAAATATTTAACAAAATTTATAATATATCTTTTATATTTCACTTTTTAGTTTTCCTTCACTCTTTTCTTTCATTTTTTTTTGAGAGTTTTCTATATATTTTATTTCAAATGAATTTTAAGTGTTATATATACTACATGGTATGTGTATGTGTTTGTGTATATATATATCTCTCTCATATATATGTGTGTATATATATGTATCATATAAATATGCACATTTTACTTATGATTGAAACAGGTGAGTTCCTTTATTTCCTTTGCAGGACATGTGACAGGGGATTGGCTTGCCTCTTTAATTGCACTGCAGCTCAACCCCCTTCGGGGAGCATGCAGATGGGCAGGTGTAGAGGCCCAGGTGAGTGCTATGATCTCTCGGCCCCATGGTAGTGTCTAGGGGTGACTGCCTGCAGCCCCAGTGTCACAAAGCTCTTTCAACTCTGCCGTCTGCAGACAGATTGAATGTTAATCAGGTCAATGGGCCCTCTGCCTTAACACAAGGGCAGAGAGCCAGTGTGACAGCCTTCTGTATCCTGAGTTCTTGCCCAGTGTCCCAGAAGAATCGGATCACATGTGGCTTGAAGGATGAATGTAAGGTTTTATTGAGCGGCGGAGGTGGCTCTCAGTGAGGTGGATGGGGAGCCGGAAGGTGGAGGAGTGGGGGAGATCATTTTCTCCTGGAGATTATCCAAGGGGAGATTGTCCAAAAATGGCTGAACTCCTCTTGATGTTCGGGTACCTCTTTTCTCCTTCTCTGCCATGCCATCCTGCTGCTCCCTGCAATGCCATCCTGCTGCTCTCTGCCACTCCCTGCCACTCTCTTCCGCTCTCTGCTGCTCTCCACAGCTTCTCTTGATGTACAGCCATGTGGGTGTGTGTCCACTAAGGTCTCAGGTTTATATGGGCACAGGATGGGAGGCATGGTGTGCCAGAGTGGTCTTGGAAAATGCAACATTTTGGCACAAAAACAAGAGTGCCTGTTCTCACTTAGGTCTGCAGACACAAGTCTGAGAATGGAACCCTCACCAGCGACCCTGCCCTTCTCTACCCAGAACTTCTCTGCCACCTTCTGTATCACCATCATATATATTTATAGAATATATGATAACTACACTAATATATACTTATATTATATACATTTAGCATTTTTATATATATGTACACACACACACATATATATATTATACACACACACACACACACACACACACTCGATCTGGACATTTCTAAAACCAGTTTTAGATTCTGACTATATTCAAACTTGGTATTTTCTACAACAGCCAAAAATTGAACAAGATTTTTTCATTCCCAGGGGTATTTTAAAATAACAACAAAAAGTTTTAATCAGAATTTGGTTGTTTTTTTCTCAATTTGCCTTTGTCTTTTTAAGTGAGGAGAGTTGATTCATAATTTTTAAAAAATTGGGTTTCTTTCTGAAAGGTGTCTGTTCATATCCTTTGCCCACTCTTTAATGGCATTGTTTATTTCTTTCCTGTAAATTTGCTTAAGTTCCTTGCAGATTCTGTATATTAGCCCTTTGTCAGATGGATAGATTGCAAAAATTTTCTCCCATTCTGTAGTTTTCTGTTTACTCTGTTGATAGTTTCATTTGCTGTGCAGAAGCTCTTTATTTTAATTAGATTCCATTTGTCATTTTTTGCTTTTGTTCAAATTGCTTTTGGTGATTTCATCATAAAGTCTTTGCCCATGCCTATGTTCTGAATGGTATTGCCTAGATTTTCTTCTGGGGTTTCAAAAGGCATGCATGTGGCCAATAAACATATGAATAATAGCTCATCACTGATCATTAGAGAAATGCAAATCAAAACCACAATGAGATACCATCTCACACCTGTCAGAATGGTGATTATTAAAAAGCCAAGAAACAACAAATACTGGTTAGGTTGCAGAGAAACAGGAATGCTTTTACACTCTTGGTGGGAATGTAAATTAGTTCAACCACTGTGGAAGACACTGTGGTGATTCCTCAAAGATTAGAACCAGAAAAACCATTTGACCCAGCAATCCCATTACTGGGTATATACCCAAAGGAATATAAATCATTCTATTGTAAAGATACATGCACACGTATGTTCACTGCAGCACTATTCACAACAGCAAACACATGGAATCAGCCCAAATGCCCATCAATGATAGATTGGGTAAATAAAACGGGGCACATATACACCATGGAATACAATGCAGCCATATAAAGGAACAAGATTATGTCCTTTGCAGGCACACGGATAAAGCGGGAAGCCATTATCCTCAGCAAACTAACGCAGGAACAGAAAACCGAACACCACATGTTTTTACTTATAAATGGGAGCTGAACAATGAGAATACATGGACACAGGGAGGGGCACAACACTTCCTGGGGCCTGTTGAGGGAGAGTGCGGGGAGAGCCTTAGGGAAAGGAATTAATGCATACTGGGCTTAATACCTAGGGAATGGGTTGATAGGTGCAGCAAACCACCATGGCACACGTTTACCTATGTAACAAATCTGCACATTCTGCACATGTACCCTAGAACTTAAAAAATATATAAAATAATTATTAAAAGTAAAGAAAATCTGACCAACAATTCCATTTATTTATTTATTTTGAGACAGAGTCTTGCTCTGTACCCTTGCTGGAGTGTAGTGGTGCGATCTTGTCTCACTGAAACTTCCGCCTCCCAGGTTCAAGCGATTCCCCTGCCTCAGCCTCCTGAGTAGCTGGGACTACAGTTGTGTACCACCACGCCCAGCTAATTTTTGTATTTTTATTAGAGATGGGGTTTCACCATGTTGGCCATCATGGCCTCCATCTTTTGACCTCGTGATCCACCCATCTCGGCCTCCCAAAGTGCGGGGAGTACGGGCATGAGCCACCGCGCCTGGCCAACAAATTTTTATAAGGTTAAACGTATACAAATCGGATGGACAGTCATTCCATTCCTAGGAATTTACACACTGTGTCTGCACAATGATCTGTATGTGTATTCATGATACTTTATTCATAATAGCCCAAACCTGGAATGATAGAATTGTCCAATAACAAGTGAATGTATAAACAAAATGGTATAGTCACACAAATAGAAAAATATATATCGGGTTTGAAGAAGCCTCTTCTCCAATGGAATGGCAGTAGAGACAATAAAAAGGAAGAAAGAAAGCTAAGAGGTTGAAAGCGAAATGCTCTGTGTGTGTGTGTGTGTGTGTGTTTTTTTTCCCCTCAGCAGATGTAACTCTATGCAGTATAAATATTTCCAGTAATATTTCTTTTAAATTATTTGTAAAATAGAAAGTGTTAATTCAGTTAGGTGTAGTTAGAGCCAAAACAGTTTTCTTTTTAATTTTTAAGCACTTGTAGAATTAACAAAACAAAACAAAACAAAATAAAAAAGGGGGTATGAGAAGATACATTGAATAGCAAACAAATTTGAATGTTGAGAAAAACAGGATTAAAAATGATCTTCACGGATTAGAATATAAATGAGCTTTTATACTTTGTGTTTCCGTATCTGGATAACTGGAAAAAAAATAACACTAAGAAAGCAGGTGTTGCATTAAAAAAAGAAGTGAGAAAAAAATCTAGAAGCATGAGATTTTCACTGATTTGAAGCATACATGAATGCCTGAATCAATTGGGATTCCAGCCAAATGAAATAGAACAAGGCAGCAGAAACAAATCATGCTGTGCTTCATGAAAGATATTAGCAGCTTCATAATTGTGCCTTGAAAAGCTTTTCTTTATTTTTGTCTAATTGCCATTAAATTCATCATTTCACAGAGAAGTTAAGGCCAAAACTAAAGGAACATTTCAAAATTTATGTTTCTTATTTATCATTGACATAATAATTACACATATTTATGGAGTACAATGTGATGTTTCGGTGCATGTATACAGAGTATAATAATCAAATCGGGGTAATTACCATATCCATCACTATTATCATTTATCATTTATTTGTGACAACACTCAAAATCTCTTTTGGCTTTCTTGAAATATACACTACACTGTTATTTGTTATAGTCACCCTATCATTTTAGGACTCACTTGATCTGCTGAAAAATCAAACCGATTTCCTATCTTAAAAGTCATTCACCAGAGGAACATGATTATAAATTGCCTGAAAAATTATATGGGTGGGTGCTAAGAGATCCCACTGTTGCTTAATTTTCTATTATCCTTTTATCTCTGTTGGAAATCTTGAGAAAAATATTTTCCATTTTTAAGATGGGAACATAGGTGGGGAGTTAGTGATAATTTAAAGGTTATAGCCAATAAATGGCCATTGACATCAAAATTTCTGATTGTAAGTGATGTATTCTTTCAACAATTTGATGTTATTGAACTAAATTACCCCCACACAGAAGTTTTTAAAAATTGACACAAAAACAAACAAACCAAAAAAATGGGTAGGTATGCAAGTTGATGAATGCGTTAATTTGCTTCACTTTAGTGACAATTTTTTTCACTATGTTTATGTATCTCATAATGCCATGTAACTTAAATTTTTTTTAAAATTGCAAATGGAGGAAAACTTCAGAATGTGTCTTTAGGGCTTGGAGAGGAAAAAGGTGCTCTCCTATCAGTGCTGCTGTCACCAGTGGATGTTTCTATAGTCACTAAGTTTACATACAGAATTATATAAGTCCTAGAAGCTATACTCCTGGATAAAAGGTAGTGAAAGCAGGTAATAAGATAACAAACAAAACTGATATTTATGTCTCAGATTTACCCATATTTCCTTAATACCTATATCAGGAAATACAGTTTTAGCTTTAGTAAAATAACTGAGTTTGGAGTTGCTTCTTTATGGCATCAATGCGAGATAACCTGTCTCTTCTCTGGAATGCAGCCAAGTAAGTCTCTCCATTCCTCCATTTCTTCAGATTATCCCTGCCAACACTGGTACCTGGTCAAAAGTAAAAAACCAACCAATCCTAAAGTGTCACTGCCAGTGACATTCTCAGTCCCACATGTGTTAACAAACTAAGCATTTTCCAGTTGTTTATTTACCAAAAAAGAAAAAATACTTTATGCAACTGCAGTATTCCTTTAACGTTCTTCCAATATGCATACCCTAGTTAAAGACAGGGTGTCAGTTTGGAAATAGATTATTTTGAGTCAAAATAAATAATATTCTGCCATGGGATACGACTCAAGTTGTAATATTTCTCCTAATATTATGATCTAGATTGATACTCAAAATCATTAAAATTGGAAAGTGTTCCACCTAAGCTACATATACAAAAGTAATTCGTAATTTCACAACTCAAATATACTCTGGAGTTCATTGCCTTCCTTTGCCTTTTTTTTTTTTTTTTTTTTTTTTTTTTTTTTTTTTTTTTTTTTTAGGCTGGAGTGCAGTGGCCGGATCTCAGCTCACTGCAAGCTCCGCCTCCCGGATTTGCGCCATTCTCCTGCCTCAGCCTCCCGAGTAGCTGGGACTACAGGCACCCGCCACCTCGCCTGGCTAGTTTTTTGTATTTTTTTTAGTAGAGACGGGGTTTCACCGTGTTAGCCAGGATGGTCTAGATATCCTGACCTCGAGATCCACCCGTCTCAGCCTCCCAAAGTGTTGGGATTACTGGCTTGAGCCACCGCGCCCGGCTCATTTTGTATTCTTAAAACCCATTTGAGAACAATGATATTTGTAAGGGCATAACCTACTCAGGGCCTCTTTCAATTTAATATTGTATTATGAGCAGCAATATCTGAAATGCATGTAGATACACTCAATTACCAGAGTGAACACCTTCTTATTTAGAAATAGTAATAAATAGTTGGTTATGTGAAATTGCATATGTAAGACTGGATAGGTCCACTCCTATTTCATTCTCTCCAAAAGCCTCATTGGAAAAGGATACAAAAGAATCATTGGAAGGGGACACGAAGTAGTCAGTTCGTCCTTATTTGGCTGGTCTGTCTTCCTTCCTTCCCTTCCTTCCTTCCTTCCTTCCTTCCTTCCTTCCTTCCTTCCTTCCTTCCTTCCTTCCTTCCTTTCTTTCTTTCTTTTTCTTTCTTTCTCTCTCTCTTTCTTCCTTCCTTCCTTTTCTTTCTCTTTCGTTCTTTCTCTCTCCCTTTCTTTCTTTTTCTTTCTTTCTTTTTCTTTCTTTCTTTCTTTCTTTCGTTCTTTCTCTCTCCCTTTCTTTCTTTCTTCTTTCTTTCTTTCGTTCTTTCTCTCTCCCTTTCTTTCTTTCTTCTTTCTTTCTCTTTCTTTCTTTCTTTCTTTCTTTCTTTCTTTCTTTCTTTCTTTCTTTCTTTCTTTCTTTTTCTCTCTTTCTTTCTTTCTTTCTCTCTCTTTCTTTCTTTCTTTCTCTTTCTTTCTTTCTCTCTTTCTTTCTTCTCTTACTTTCTTCTTTCTTCTTTCCTTTCTTTCATTTTCCCTTCCTTTCTTCTCTGTCTTTTCTTTTTTGTTGAGATTCAATTTTCCACCATCCCATGGTCAAGGATGGTGACAATCAAATCCTACTCTGACCATAAAGAGCAATGAAGGATTCTAATATGTTTTCGGGGAAACACCTGCAGAATAAACTTCCTCTTTGCATAACCTCATTTCCATAGTGAACTAAGTGACCTTTCTCATTTGGGGTAAGTTGTGAAGAAACAAAGAAGGTGAGGGAGTGAAAAACCTTGACCTGTTATATAAATGACAACACCCTGTGTTTATAGTTCACGATTTCCCCCTACTCTATGGGTAATGAGTTATTATTAATAATGTGAGCATTCATAATATATCATATCATATCACATCTCTGTCTATATATTCATACTGCCTTCTCACACTTGGATAACTCAAAAATAAATATTCTTCTTCTTTCTCAAGGCAGGGGCTATTTTGTTCAACTTGTAGATATGAGAGATTCAGAATTTTCTATTTGAGAGACAAGAAAGGAGAAACTTCAGAGACTATTGTCTTATTTATCTCTATTTAATTTTATACTTTCCTCACTAGAAAAAGTAATGAATAAATAGTTCTTAATAATTCAAGTCAAGGACTCTAGGTTCAGAGAGTTTAGCCATAGTTTTTGCTAATTACTGAAAAGGGTTGTGTTCTTATCATTTTGGAAGATCCAGGTCCTTTTGATTTACTGATGAAAGTTATAACTACTTTCCATAGAAAAATCAACATATGCTTTCAACATGTGTTGTATAGAGAATGTCCAGTTTCAAGGGATTCACAGATCTCATGGAGCCTACTCATGGGCTTTCTAAATGGACGTAATTTCATGATTTTTAGAGAAATTTAATACCATAATATAAATAGTTTGAATAGTATATAAAAGTGGATATTATGAGTCACTGACAAAATTCTGCTTTAAATCTGAAGGATTTACTCTTGTAGTGACTGGATGTGGTACTAGAGTCAGCCTTTAATTCTCACCTCTAATCCAAATTGCCTTAGATGAATAGAGTTACTTCACAAGGTCATACTTCTTTTGGGGGACATTCCACTTCCAACAACTAGTTGATGAGGTGTGTGCATGTACCTAACCACTTTGCATGAATTCAGGATAATTCTGAAGGCTATCCAAGCTACAGATCTCCTCATATGCTCTTCTGAGACTGCTTTACCATCCACCTTCCCATTCTACCCAATCCTGGTTCCATTATTCCCCTTCTACAGATGGAAATCTGAACACCACTACCTACTAAGCCACTTGCACTCTACTCTCCATCCCAGAGTCTCTTTCCAGGACCCTGATCTGATTTCTGTGAGAAAGCAGGCAGCCAAAGGAGTCATCAGGCTGAGGTCCAGTTGGTTACCTTTTGTGTCTGAACCTTGAATTCTTCCTTTCAGGGAATACTTGGGATAGTTTAAGAAAAATATACAGAAACTTATAGTGAAAAATACTGAAAAGACTCATGGGCTTGAAGCTTCATGTTCTAGTTCAGGTCCTTTACTCATGAGCTTGGTGAATTTGAATAAATGTTAATGTAACATTCCATGTCCTAAACAAGGTATATCACAAAGCAGGAGTAGAATTTTCCCTAAAGTTAGCTTATGTTATCAAGTTAAACCTGAGAATACCAAGTTTTCTAATGACAGCCCTTAGGCAGTCAATCAGGTATTTTGCTCCTTTGGCTTACTTATAGACAAGGTGACCTTGTAATGTATCAATCATAGTAGAGCACTTCAGAAAGTGATTGAGAAACCATTACTAATCCTACCAACACGACATGAATAATCTAGAACTATACCAGATAAGCCAGAATAGATTGTCCACCTTATTTATAAGTTCCCCAGATAAAAATATGTGTTCATTGCATGTTATATGCCATGCCACATGCCCTGATAAAGAGAAAATGGTTCTCTCCAAATTCAGAGGCTGATGATATTTGAACCCAAGCATGGAAGTACAGAATCAGAATAAAAATGTCTAGCCTGAACCTAAGTCTATGGCTTAAAGTTTTCTGGAAACTGAGAGGCAGCCTCATGGCACTGTAGCACTCCTTCTATATCACATAAGGAATTAAATAAGAGAAACTGAACATGCATTATATATAAAAATATATATTTTTATAATTTCTAAAAATAATTTAATAATTTCTAAAAATGTTAATAGAAGTTTACCAACTCTAATATTTCGTGAATTACAAAGTACTTTCAAATTAGTGTATCTCATAATCAAGAGGAAAGTTTTTTTTTTTTAAGTATCTCTACTTAGACTTCATTAAAATCCAATGAGCTTAAAATAAATACATTGTTTATTATTAGCACATAGTTTTATTTTCATTACACGATGTCTTCACTCAACTTTTTACAGGTCACATAACTTAAAGAGTTAAATATAAAAACAGAGCTGTTGAGGGGTATTTATCGGTTTAATAAAGATTGAGTTTCATTCTCACCTAAGTTCAAAACACACTGAAGGATGAATGCCAAGTGTCAGACAGATAGAGATCAGACTCTCAGTTTATTTTGCAATAAAGCTGACCCTGGGAAGCACTTTTTGGGCTCTGATTTACTCATATTTAACCCTGAATTAGACATATGTATTCACCAGTCACTGGCACAGGAAGAACATTGTAGGACTCCCTAATGGAAATGTCCTATCCTTCTTACATTATTGCTGCAACAAGAGTAGCTCTGAACATAATCTCAGAACAGGCAAGACATAAGAGGAAGGAAAAGAAAACATGAGTGGTGTTTCCTCACTTAAACTTATCAGCTAAATCACTCTTCCTTCCTTGGAGTAGCAAGTGAGGGAACTCAGAATGGTCATAAATGTTATATTACTGATTGTCTCTCCCTGTGAAATGCAGGATGAATGTTTCTTACTAACTTGGAACTCTTTAGACTTATATAGAGAACTTACATAATTCTTCAATTTTATCTAATGAAGTTTGAGAAATGGTACATATTGATAAATCAAAAAAAAGATTTCTTACTAACACATAAAATGCTCAGTACTATAGATTTAGCAAAACCCGTTTGCTGACACCATCTACATTTCAAAATCCTATGTTAGCACAGTGCCTGGTTCATAACAAAGCTAGATAAATTTTATGTATTTTTGTTTGTATTATGATAACCCTCATTTTGTATAACAGGAAACTAATGCTCAAAGTACATAGCAGGTATATAACTATGTTGGCTAACAGTTTGGGAGGCTGAGAAGTTCAAGATTAAGGTGCTGGCATCTAGTAAGGGTCTTCTTGCCGCCCTAGCCTAGGGCAGAAGATAGAAGAGTGAGAGAGACCAAGAGAAGACCAAACTTGCCCATATATAATTGTACCAATTCTATCCATGAGGGTAGAGCCTGATGCCATGTTCTTCTCTTATGAGTTTTGGCTCTTAATATTGTTTCAATGACAATTAAATTTCAAAATTAGTTTTGGAGGGAACAAACATTCAAACCATAGCAGACCTTAAACAAACAAACAAACAAACAAACTAAAGGTTCTGTATTAGTTTGTTTTCATGCTGCTGATAAAGACATACCCAGAAAAGGAGGTTTAATTGGACTTACAGTTCTACATGGCTTGGGAGGCCTCACAATCATGGCTGGAGGTGAAAGGCACTTCTTACATGGCAGCAGCAACACAAAATGAGGAAGAAGCAAAAGCGGAAATCCCTGATAAACCCATCAGATCTTGTGAGACTTAGTCACTATTATGAGAATAGCACAGGAAAGAAAGACTGTCTCCCATGATTGAATTACCGCCCCCCCTCCCCCGGGTCCCTTCCACAACACGTCAGAATTCTGGGATACACAATTCAAGTTGAGATTTGTGTGGTGACACAGCCAAACCATATCGGGTTCATATAAAGAAATACAAACATTCAGTTGTGATAGGCACTATGGAGGACACTTTTTCCTGCCATAATTTGAGCATTTCTTAAGAAAGATTTCCCTGAGAAAATACATAATAAATTCATGGTCTTATGTAAAAGCATAATTTAACCAGTTAAAGAGAGATGCATAGAAAGACTATTTTAACTAGAAAAGACAGGTTAAAAGAACAAGAATAAATTCAAAGTGGCTCAAAACCAGAAAAGATCAAGGAGATCAAGGTAAAAATGTGTAATATTAGCCACAAACAGTAAATAACCTGGACCAGAAAACATAGGTGAGAAGCAAGCAACCATCCTCCTCCCAAACAAAAAACAGAAAATGTGGTGTACCTGGTTCACAGAATATGTAGACCTTATCATCTATTATAACTAACTTACCAATTTTTTGTTATTTTTATTACTTTTTTACTAGAATTATGAGATAAATATTTTTAATAAAATATTATTTGTTAACTTCTAAATATATATCTACCAATCAATTAACAAGTTACATATGTAAATAATATAGCAAATTAAGCATGTAAACAACATAAACAATTTACAGTAGAGACTACAGTAAACCAGAATATTTGCAAAAATAGACAATTAAAATGTATTGCATAAAGCCTAGCACAGTTTAGTGAAATTTCATGAAGAATACAACACATATTGCCAGCTGTTTCTCTACAAATTCTGTATCTCACTGCATACACTGGGCATCTGATGACTTTTGCTAAATTCATGGTCATATTGAAGAGTACAAAAAGGTGAGAACTTTACACAAATTCATTAGCAACACCTGGGTCTTGCTGGGTGCCAAGAAAACATATTAATCGGAAAAATGGACTTGAATCAGAATGGCTATTAAGAAATAGAGTGGCTTCTTATCACCCTGTTTCATATCAACTATTATAAAGTGCTTCAATTGTCAATGATGGCTCTTGTACCAGATGGAGGTGTTTCAACAGTTGTATTAGTCCGTCTTCACACTGCTGATAAAGACTTCTCCAAAACTAGGTAATTTATAATGAAAAAGAGGTTTAATGGACTCACAGTTTCATGCGGCTAGGAAGGTTTCACACTCATGGTGGAAGGTGAAAGTCATGTTTAACATGGCAGCAGACAACAGAGAATGAGAACCAAGAAAAAGGGATTTCCTCTTATAAAACCATCAGATCTCATGAGATTTGTTCACTACTATGAGAACAGTAGGGCTGGGCGCGGTGGCTCAAGCCTGTAATCCCAGCACTTTGGGAGGCCGAGACGGGTGGATCACGAGGTCAGGAGATCGAGACCATCCTGGCTAACACGGTGAAACCCCGTCTCTACTAAAAAATACAAAAAACTAGCCGGGCGAGGTGGCGGGCGCCTGTGGTCCCAGCTACTCGGGAGGCTGAGGCAGGAGAATGGCGTGAACCCGGGAGGCGGAGCTTGCAGTGAGCTGAGATCTGGCCACTGCACTCCAGCCTGGGCGACAGAGAGAGCCTCTGCCTCAAAAAAAAAAAAAAAAAAAGAGAACAGTAAGGGGGAAGTCACCCCCATGATTCAATTATCTCCTAGCAGGTTCCTCCCATAACACATCAGAATTCTGGGAGCTACAATTTAAGATGAGATTTGGGTGGGGATGTAGAGCCAGACCATATCATTCTGCCCCTGACCCCTACCAAATCTCATGTTCTCACATTTCAAAACTGATCACGCCTTCCCAACAGTCCCCCAAAGTCTTAACTCGTTTCAGCATTAACTCAAACGTCTATAGTCCAAATTTTCATCTGAGACAAGGCAAGTCTCCTCTGCCTATGAGCCCGTAGAATAAAAAACAAGTTAGTTACTTCCTAGATACAATGGAGGTACAGACATTGAATAAATACACCCTTTTCCAAATGGGAGAAATTAACGAAAATGAAGATGCTATAAGTTCCATGCAAGTCTGAAATCCAATGAGTCAGTAATTAAATCTTAAAGCTCTGAAATAATCTCCTTTAACTCCATGTCTCACATTCAGGTCATGCTGATGCAAGAGGTGGGTTCCCACCGCCTTAGGAAGCTTTGCCCCTATAGCTTTGCAGAGTTTAGCCTCCCTCCTGGCTGCTTACTTGGTTGACATTGAGTACCTGTGGCTTTTCCAAGTGCACGAAGCACCTCTGTGTGGGGGTTCTGACCCCATATTCCCCTTCCACACTGCCCTAGCAGAGCTTCTCTATGAGGGCTCTGGATATCCAGGTCCTTCCATATATCCTCTGAAATCTAGGCGGAGGTTCTGAAACTCCAATTGTTGATTTCTGTGAACCTGCAGTCCCAACACCATGTGGAAGCTGCCAAGGCTTGAGGCTTGCGCCCTTGGAAGCCACGGCCTTAGCTCTATCGTGGCCTCTTTTAGCCATGGCTAGAGCAGCTGGGACACAGAGCACCAGGTCCCTAGGCCGCAAAGAGCAGGGGGGCCCTGGTCCAGCCCATGAAACTATTTTTTTCTCCTTGGCCTTTGGGTCTGTAATGAGTAGGGCTGTCTCAAAAGTCTCTGACATACCCTGGAGACATTTTCCCCATTGTGTTGGCAATTAACATTTAGCCCCTCATTACTTATGCAAATTTCTGCAGCAGGCTTGAATTTCTCCTCAGAAAATGGGTTTCTTTTTTATATTGCATTGTCAATCTGCAAACTTTCCTAATTTTTATGCTTTGTTTCCCCTTTAAAACTGCTTTTAACAGCACTCAAGTCATCTCTTGAATGCTTTACTGCTTAGAAATTTCTTCTGCCAGATGCCCTAAAGCATCTGTCTCAAGTTTGAAGTTCCACAAATCTCTACGGTAGGGGCAAAATGTCGCCAGTCTCTTTTTTTTTTTTTGGAAAAAGGAATGCTTTATTGTAGCATCAATTTTAAATAAGATTAATCCAAAACTTTCCCATTGCAATCTTTACTAAAACATAGCAAGAGTCACCTTTACTCTTTACCACTTCCCAACAAGTTTCACATCTCCATGTGAGACCACTTCAACCTGGATTTTATTGTCCATATTATTATCAACATTTTGGTCAAAGCCATTCAACAAGTGTGTAGGAAGTTCCAAACTCTCCCACATTTTCCTATCTTCTGAGTCCTCCAAACTGTTCCAGCCTCTGCCTGTTACCAAGTTCCAAAGTCTCTTCCACATTTTTGGGTATCTTTATAGCAGTGCCCCACTCGACCAGTACCAATTTACTATATTAGTCCATTTTCACGCAATGATAAAGACATACCCAAGACTAGGTAATTTATAGATTTTTTTAAAAAAAGGTTTAATGGACTTACATTTCCATATGTCTAGGGAGGCCTCACACTCATGGCAGAGGTAAAAGGCATGCCTTACATGGTGGCAGACAAGAGAGAATGGAAACCAGTGAAAAAAGTTTCCCCTGATAAAACCATCAGATCTCATGAGACTTATTCGGTACCATGAGAACACTATGATGAAAATGTTCCCCATGATTCAATTATCTCCCACCAGGTGCCTCTCACAACACAAGGGAATTATGGGAGCTACAATTCAAGATGAGATTTGGGTGGGGACATAGAGCCAAACCATATCAAATAGGTGTCACACAGTGAAAGTTCATGGATAAGCATTTCATAATGCTGTATGTTGGCTATAAATGGATAATTAATTTTTTTGAGAGCACAACCAAAAAAACTTTTAATTTTATTATTTTCTTTCTTTCCCTTTCTTCATTCTTTCCTTTTTTCCTTTCTGCCTCAAGTGTCCAGGGAGTTTTGTGGCAATAATGCTGAAGTTACATTGATGCTGCATTGAGTAATAGTAAAACTTTCTCAAGATTCTCAACTAAGGTAGAGAATATATGAATTCAAAGTTATTTTACTAATTTAGTTAAATTGCTCAAAAATCAAAAAAGAGAAGAGTCTAAAATAGAAAGTTATTTTCGTATGTACATAATACTCAGCACAGAGTTGTATGCAAAATCCTAGAATTGGAAGTGACAATATTTTGACAATATTTTAAACTTCAGGAATTACCATTATCATTTTTTTCTACTCCCATACACTTACTGAGAAATATTAAGTATTTATACTTTTGTAACTAATTTAACATTGATAACCATATATATTCAGAAGCTATAAGCAAAACTATTGGAGAGTCAGCCTTCATTATTTCTCTCCCTTAATTTACAAAATCATCAATACTTGCCAATACTATTTAAAAACATCTCTTGAATTCCAGCACTTTGGGAGGCCAAGGCGGGTGGATCATGAGGTCAGGAGATTGAGACCACCCTGGCTAACACGATGAAACTCCGACTCTACCAGGCGTGGTAGTGCCTACCCATTACCCCAACTACTCAGGAAGCTGAGGCAGAAGAATCACTTAAACCTAAGAGGCTAGGTTGCAGTGAGCTGAGATTGCGCCATTGCACTCCAGCCTGGGCGACAGAGTGAGACTCTGTCTAAAACAAACAAACAAACAAACAAACTCTTGAATTAATTGGCCTCTCTCCATCAACACTGAAACTATATTGTTCAAACAGCCATTATCCCTCACTTGGACACATCTAAATCTGTATACCTTCCTGTTCACATTATCTATCACTTTTTTAGTCATTTAGCTTTATAAAACCTAAATATAAACTACATAGTACTCCATAATTCCCATACTACCTGCTTCCATAACTTTCCATTACACACAGACTAAGATTTTCATTACTTACCATCTCACCAATCTCATTCCTTCTGGCTTCATTTCAAGTCAGCATGCCCTCTCATTAGTATAATCCAACCATACTGGCTTTCTTCCCATTCTGTCAACATACTGCACTCTCCACATGATCTTTGCTATGAGCGGTTTTCATGCCTGGGATGCTCTCAGCTTCCACCGTCCTGCATCTTTCTCAATGCTATCTCATTCTCAGCCTCCAAATCTCTACGCAAGTCTTTTCTTCTTTGAGATGCTTTTTTATAACAATGTTATTGAAAGTAGATCAAATTAAGTCCTTTATTCCCTTCATGGCAGTTATTTTATTTTTCTTCTGATTATTTTTTATATAATGTTTTTGGTGTGACTTCCACAGTAGGCTGTATGTTTTATGAACGCAACAAAACTTCCTCATTTTTAATTTACCTTTTTATCTTCAGGGGTTGGCACATAACAAGTGTTCAAAAATTATTTCAGATAAATAATTAAGACTTCTTGTAGAAGTGTTTAGAATTAGGAAGTCTTCAGAATTAGAAACAAAGTAGATAACAGTCCCTGGGTAAAACATGCGTACATCATCACACAGACACACCCACGCAAACATACATGCATGTAACATTCAAATTCTAACAAAATACAACTTTAAGGAACATGTTTTTTAGCTTAGAATAATGAGAATTAATATTAGGTTGGTACAAAAGTAATTGTGGTTTTTCCCATTACTTTTGCATTAACCTAATAGTAAATAGTCATGCCCTTTTATTTCACATTTTTATATGATAAAGTTAAAATCAGTAAACATAAGATTTTTGTAACAGGTAGGCCGAGAAAAAGGAAAGACATATTAATTAAAATTCATTTAACTATGTATACACTGCCCTGTTGCTTTTTTTCCTCCAATTTTGTCTTTGAATAACAAATTATTCAGTGCTCAATTCTGTAGAGTGTTTTTTACACGAGCATATTCATCTAAATACCAGGATACTTATTTTAGCACACAAATACTGTCCATTCTGATTATCGAGAGAGAATAATATTTAAAGAGATTATCTAACTTGAACAATTATGAAAAAGGGAAATAGGTTTATAATAAGGAATGGACCCCTACTTAGAATAAAGCTTATGCAAAGTTTAATACATGTATGAGTGCATAAGTAATTTTAAAAAATAAGCAAATTTTAGTGTCTCTTTTTAAAGGAATTAGGATTAACCTTTGAGACTGCAGCTATAGAAATTATCTTTTTTTTTTTCCTCTTTATAATCCATGCTTTTTTGGCTAATAATTCCCATTTACAGTGAGATATCCATTTTCTATCTCTGGACTCCTATGAATTTTTTAATGTATTTGCATCCTAGTCATATCTTGGAATGTAAAGCTCTATAAATTAGCATCTTTTACTTTCTATCATAATCATAATAATCTCTTGTCTGAGTTTGTATTCTTCTAAAAGAATGCCTGAGGTCAAATAATTTATAAGGAAAAGAGGTTTATTTGGCTCATGGTTCTGCAGTTGGTACAAGAAGTATGGTGCAGGTATCTGCATATACTGAAGGCCTCAAACTGATTCTACTTATGGCAAAAGGGGAAGGGGAGCCAGTGTGGGCAGAAAACATACGGTAAGAGAGAGCAATTGAGAGAGATTGGAGAGGGAGGTACCAGACTCTTTTTAACAACCACCTCTCCTGGGAACTCATAGATTGAGAACTCACTCACTGGCCTTCATGCCAGGGAGGGCCTTACTCTATTCAGGAACGAGTAGCCCCAATAACCCAATCACCTCCTATGAAGCACCACTTTCAAAATTGAAAGTCAAATTTCAGCATGAGATTTGGAGGGGTCAAACCACTATATCCAAATGAAAGCATCACTGATACAGCTTTCTCTTGCTATCTAAAATATGGAAAGATGTTTGAAGACCCATTAGCAAACTGACTTTCAAATTTGTTTTCCACTTAACTCTTCCAGGGTACATAATACCTGATCATAAAAAAAGCTGTGATATTATATTTTAGAAATACTCTGTAAATAACATGACTTTCTCTCCTATCACCTAGTTAATGTTTCATCTTCCTTTCCAACTGTTCATACATCAATTACATGAGGATCACTTCCTCCTTGTCTTTCTTTCCACAGTGTTAATCATTATGTCTTCAATACTATTTTTGTCTGTGTTAGTTATCTATTGCTGTGTCAAAAATAACTCAAAATTTAGAAGTTTGAAAGAATAAACACTTAGTATTTCACAGCTTCTGTGGGTCACAACATAGAAGTAGCCTAGCTAAGTGGTTCCAGCTCAAATTCTTTTAGTTTGCAGTGAAAATGTCAGTTTGGACTTCCATCACCTGAAGGTTGAATTGGGGTTTGATATTTACCTCTTAGATGTCTCCCTCACATAGCCATTGGCAAAAATGCTTCAGCTACTCTCCATGTGTATTGTTCCACTAGCCTATTTTATTGTACTTGAAAAATGGCAGATGGCATCTCCCGGTGTGAGATAAAAAAGACAGGGCAAGGAGAAAACCACAATGTCTGTGGTTTTCTCAGTCAAGGAAAGAGGAATAAGATCCCACCTTTTGGAGGAATATTCAATATTTTTAAACATACTTTAATAAATTTCTCTTACAAGAAATAAACATTAAGAAAATAAAAGTGTTATTTAGATTCTTCTCCTAAATTCAAAGCTCAGTTTTGGCACATAGTAATATCAAAATAAATGTTTAATTCACTTTAATTGAAAATTTATATTAATACTTTGTAGTCACAAACAGTGAACATATCATCTCTTAATTGGTCACCTTTCTGTTAAATTTGTTTATTACGTCCTTTTAAAAATATTATAAAATTGACCAGGCGCAGTGGCTCAGGTCTGTAATCCCAGCACTTTGGGCGGCCCAGGCAGGTGGATTGCTTAAGGCCAAGAGTTTGAGACAAGTCTGGCCAACATGGAAAAACTCTGTCTCTATGAAAATATAAAAATTTGCTGGGCATGGTGGTGCTCATCAGTAGTCCCAGCTACTTCGGAGGCTGAGGCATGAGAATCGGTTGAACCCAGTAGGCAGAGATTGCAGTGAATTGAGATCATGCCACTGCACTCCAGTCTGGGTGACAGAGGGAAACTCTCTCTCTCAAAAAAAAAAAAAGTATATATATACACACACACACACGTATATATATATACACACACATATATATAATTACATTAAATTACACATGATAGGTCATTAAACCTATTAACTTTTTTATGATTTTGTGATTTTGAAGTCAGGTTTTAGAAGACCATTTTTTTCTGATATCTCCATAGTTACAATTCTGTTGAGTCAAAAGGGGATATAAGAAAGAGTATGTAAGCTTGCTTAAATAAAGTTTGTAAAAATATTTTGGCCATAGGATTACTGCAATGCAACAAAGAATTAGAATTAATAATATAAGAAGTCCTAACAAGCATATCAAATATCCAAATTACTTCACACTGTTCAATTGTACAACAGAAGGAACAAATTTGCCACAATCTGATTTTTATTGTGAGCTTTATAAGGGCACACCAAGCTATATAGACAATAATTTAGATATATAGTTATAAGAGTAGAGGAAAAACTTTGTAAGTCCTGGAAAGAATAACCAGTTTTTAACAGCAAGACTATTTTTTGTTTTTAGTATAATGATGTTGTAAAATACCTACTTCATTCTGCTACTCCTCTTCCATCATCAGAAATTTTCTGGATATATTTCACACTGGGCAATTCTGTATTTTCATCATAAACCTTCAAACGAAGTTTGTAATATCATCAAACTATGATTATTTTGAATTTCTTCAAATATACTCCTGTTCAATGTGGTTTCAGCAAATGATGTTTTATTTTCTGAAAGTATGGTTGTGAAAATGAGAGAGAAAGGTATTTTGTGTATATGACTGAAGTTAATACATGCCAATTATTGCTAATGTGTAAAATTATCAGAGTTGGAATATATCTTTTACTCTAAAATACTTCTAGAAATGAACCAATGAAATACAGATGTGCTAGGATGAGAAATGTGGGGTTTAGGACCTATATGTGACAATTCAGAAAGAATAGATGTTGACATGGAGGTGATTTACTTATATGGAAAGCAGGGATGTTAGCATATGCATGTTATTACAGATCATATATGACATACTGTGCTAGGTGTGCAATGGATCTCTAATAGTAAAATGTCATGAGTGCATACATGTACACACACACAAATGTATATAAATAATGCTATTATGCTAGGCATTTATTGCACTTATTTTTCTTCTAAGCTTATATGTGCAGACAATATCTTTCAAAAATAATTTAAATTTGTATGATTTCCTGGAGAAGAGGATAAATTACTCCAGACACTTCAATGAACACTTTGAAGAGTCTTAAGAAAACATAAGCAAGTGATAATATGCTTTATACAAAGAAGAGCCTTCTGAAGTTAATCTCTTAAAAGAGAGATAAATAGGAAGATAGGAAAAGAGACTTCCTCATAGTCAGAGTCAAAGCACTTCCTGGTGATTTCTTCAGTCAATTCATTTTGATGTACCTGTGTGATCATTTAGCTTCTATGGAGAAGTGAAATTCTTCTGGAAAATGAAAAAAAAAAAAATCATTGATTATTTTAACAGCTGTCTTAGACCATTTAGTCTGCAATAAGAAAAATATTGTAGACTAGGCAGCTTATGTACAACAGAATTTTTTTTTTCTTACAATTCTGGAGGTTGAGAAGTCCAAAATTAAGGTGCTCGCATATTTGATGTCTGTCAAGGGCCTGCTTTATGGATCACAGATGGACCTTCTTGATGTGTCCTCACATGATGAAAGGATGTGAAGTCTCTCTCAGTTCTCTTTTATAAGGTCACTAATCCCATTCATGAGGGCTCTGCCCTGCTGATCCCATCAACTCTCAACGGTCTCACCTCATAACATCATCACACTGGTGATAGGTTTTAACATATGAATGCTGGGGAGACATAGATTCATACCATAGCAACAACTATATAATTAAATGAGACTGCAAAGATAGAAAGACCAGAAGTGGGCACACTTTCTGGTATTAAATCTTGACTCATATTCTGACTCAACAATTTCATACTGATATGATATTAAGGAAATTAATAAAGCTTCCTTAGCTTTTATTTACTCTTTGGTAACATTGTATAATGGGATTATTGGGAAAAACAAAGAGATATTGCATATAAAGCCCTAAGAATCATACATAGAACATAAATATAAACAACTGTGATTAGAATAATTGCAACATAATGCGATTTGCTTGTTAAAATGGAACAAAACTCAAAAATCAGATATTTTAGGTTGAATATTTTCATCTAAACACAACTTTAATGATTAAATAAACAAAATCACAGTCAGGTAAATTGAAATTTTAATGCATTTGAATAACAGAGTAATACCAACAATTGACAAAAAAGAAAAAAAAATCTTAGCCTGACTTGTATGAATGTGTACATAAAATATCAATGTGACACTTCTTTAAAAGATTTTTAAAACAATAAATAGCAACAATAAAAATATTTTCAGGGGGTTAATTAAAAATAAGGAGCAGAAATGACATTATGGGCAGAGAAGTGGTATCAGGAGAATGTGGTATATATTGATATTACAATTGATACATTGATATTACAGATCTGTTTTTTAAATTAAATTTTCAAAACTATTATTCCACATATTTGCTCTTTCAACAAATATTTAATAAGCACATCTTTGTGGTAGGCACTCTTCTAAGCACTATGTAGATAGTGAACAAACCAACATTCCTGCTTTCATGGAATTTACTTTCTAGGTAATTCACATAAATATAATGTAGTGATATAAATATGATTTTGGTAAATGTAGCTAGAAGATAAGTAAGATAAACTTAAATATAACTATCATAATATAAATCATGTTTACATTCACTTTTTTTGCCTGAATTCTGTACTAACCTAGTGTAGATATCAATAGAAGGGAATAAATTCAATAGCTAATAGCAATAACAAACAAACAAAACTTACAGAGTTTAAACTTAACATATAGTAACTTTTTTTTTTTTTTTTTTTTTTTTTTTTGAGACGGAGTCTCCCTCTGTTCCCCCAGGCTGGAGTGCAGTGGCAAGATCTCGGCTCACTGCAAGCTCCGCTCCCGGGTTGACGTCATTCTGCTGCCTCAGCCTCCCGAGTAGCTGGGGCTACAGGCGCCCGCTACTACGCCCAGCTAATTCTTTGTACTTTTTAGTAGAGACGGGGTTAACATATGGTAACATTTTTTACATGTAATGTTCTCATTTATTTTACTAATATACATAGATTATGTTAGTTATGACACTTTTATACTTATAATTTCCTCCTAAATGTTAATAATGAATGGGAACACAATATTGCGTTAAGTATTTTTATATTTACTGTGAAGTGTCTTCCTGCTTCATTTTCTTCAAATTATTTAGTAGGAAAATTAGGTGTATTGTGTACCAAGTAAATTTTAATGTACCCTATTAAATGAAATATAATGCCAATCTTGCTTTTTAATTACTCAGACTTTTACTATGAGTTTTAACTTTGAAATTAGCTGCAATGGCAAATTCTGCTAGTACCCCACTCCCACTCCATCCCCTCCTATAATTGTTTTCCATTTGTCTGCCCAGAATAGATAGTAATAGCCCACTCTTTCTTGCTTTCTATCCTCTCTTGCTTCCTGTGTGAATAACTTCTTGCCAATGGTATATATGTGAAAGTGGCAGTTTGGGGAATCTTAGCAGCTGGCTAGCATGTACCATTTTTTCCACTATGTTCTTTAATCTTCTTGCTGGAAGGAAATGGTTATGGCAGTGGTATTAGTCCATTTTTATGCTGCTGTTAAAAACCTACCCAAGACTGGGAAATTTACAAAACAAAGAGGTTTAATGGACTTACAGTTCCACGTGGCTGGGGAGGCCTCACAACCATGATGGAAGGTGAAAGGCACATCTCACATGGTGGCAGACAAAAAAAGAGAGCTTGTGCAGGGAAAGTCCCCTTTTTAAAACCAACAGATCTTGTGGCACTTATTCACTATCACGAGAACATCACTGCAAAGTCCTGTCCCCCGATGATTCAATTACCTCCCACCAGGTCCCTCCCACAACATGTGGGAATTCAAGATGAGATTTGGGTGGGGACAGAGCCAAACCATATCATTCCACCCCAGACCCCTGCCAAATCTCATGCCCTCACATTTCAAAACAAATCATGCCTTCCTAACAGTCCCCCAAAGTCTTAACTCATTTTGGCATTAACTCAAAAGCCCACAGCCCAAAGTCTCATCTGAGACAAGGCAAGTCACTTCTGCCTATGAGCCTGTAAAGTCAAAAGCAAGCTAGTTACTTCCGAGATACAATGGAGGTCCACATATTGGGTAAATGCAGCCGCTCCCAATGGGAGAAATTAGACAAAACAAAGGGACTACAGGGTGCATGCAAGTGTGAAATCCATCAGGCAGTCCAATCTTAACATTTCAAAATTATCTCATTTGACCCCATGTCTCACATCCAAGTCATACTGATGCAGTAGATGGGTTCCCGTGGTCTTCAACAGCTCCGCCCCTATGGCCTTGCAGGGTGCAGTCTTCCTACAGGTTGCTTTCGTGGCTGATGTTAAGTGTCTGTGGTTATATATATATATATATATACACACACACACACACACACACACACATATATCTCCAATCAGTTATTTTTATATATATCTGTATATTCTATCAGTTCTTGGGGAGCAAGGAGAGCCAGTCCAAGTCCCAAAACTGAAGAACTTGGAATCCCCTGTTAGAGGGCAGGAAACATCCAACACGGGAATAAGATACAGGCTGGGACGCTAGGCCATTCTAGTTTTTTCATGTTTTTCTTCCTGCTTTATATTCTAGCCATGCTGGCAGCTGATTAGATGGTGCCCACACAGATTAAGGGTGGGTCTGCCTTTCTCAGGCTACTGAGTCAAACATTAATTTCCTTTGGCAACACCCTCACAGACACACCCAGGATCAATACTTTGCATTCTTCAATTCAGTCTAGTTGGCATTCAGTATTAACAATGACAGCAGTTGTGATGATTGAAGCTGAATTAGCTATCTTTAATCATGAGGTAAAAACTGCATGCTTAAAATGAAGGGAAAACATAATGCATACAGTTTTAAAGAGCTTCAAATTTTCTGTGATTTTTTAAGACAGAGTCTTACCCCGCCACCCAGCTGGAAGGCTGGAGTGCAGTGGTGCCATCTCTGCTTGCTGCAACCTCTGTCTCCAAGGTTCAAGTGATTCTTATGCCTCAGCCTCCAGAGAAGCTGAGATTACAGGCATGTTCTAACACACCCAGCTAATTTTTGTATTTTTAGTAGAGACAAGGTTTGACCATGTTGCCCAGGCTAGTCTCGAACGCCTGTGATCAAGCAATCCTCCCATCTCAGCCTCCCAAAGTGCTGAGATTATAGGCATGAGCCGCCACACCTGGCCTAAAAAGCTTAGAATTTTTGTGAAGCTAAATTGGTTACCTCAAAACTTACTTTATGTGACAGGAATAGCCTTCTGTCTTGTCAATACACTGTTGTTTGGCATTTTATATGATTCAGTCTTACAGAGTTGGTTTCCAAAATTTCAGAAGTATTTTAGTCTTTGAAACATAAAGTGTACTCTTTGGTGAGATAAATTTCTATAAATTATGACAAGATTTATATGATATAGATTAGTCCACTTGGCAAATAAATTTTAAAATTTCAAAGTGGGTGCCCTTACCAGTATAATTACATTGTAGGGTAGATATGTTTTTTTTTTTTTTTTTTTTTTTTGAGACGGAGTCTCGCTCCGTCGCCCAGGCTGGAGTGCAGTGGCGCAATCTCGGCTCACTGCAAGCTCCGCCTCCCGGGTTCACGCCATTCTCCTGCCTCAGCCTCCCGAGTAGCTGGGACTACAGGCGCCCGCCACTGCGCCCGGATATGTTTTTACAGATTACCTGAAAATCTTACTATCATTTATTAATTTTCTTTCAGCATACATATTTCCATAAATCATAGAAAGATATAACTTTGAAAACTATATTCTCTGCCCTCTGCATCCCAACCTCTCGTCCACCACAGAGTTGTTATATATAGCTAAGGAAATAAAGATACTGAGAATAATTCAGAAAATTTAGGTGGACTGACCAAGGAAACTGAAGATTGAGGAGGAACTTAGGTAGAGACTCAGACACACTGGGCACTGGAAGATAAAGAACAGTTTGTGTGTCTGTAACACTAGCTTACTACCTCATGGAACTGATCAAATTCAATTAAATCCAGTATTGTGCAGTCTGATGGGGCTATACAGTAGTAACCAAAATAGATGTTTTCCCCTGCCCCCATGGAGCCTTGTAAAACAGGGAAAACAGAGTAAATAAAATTACAAGAATTTTGATGTAATGAATAGGAGAATACAGTGTGCTATAAAAGTATGTATAAAGTGCAATTAACAATGTCTTTCTGGAGTTCACAAAATGAGGGCTTGATGTTTAAGGTGAGATTTTAATACGTACATGTTATTTTGATAACTTTGGTCACTCAAAAGTTTGCAGACTATTTTGGGGAAATTAAAGAACTTGAACCACAACGTAATCTATTTGCAATGCATCAAATATTCTATGTAGCTGAAGAGCAGGGAGTAATGAAAGTATTGAGGCTGCAAGATAGGTAAAGGTCTTATGTTGGGGGTCTTGGTAAGTTTTGCTATGTTAAAGAGTAATGCATATCATTAAAAAATTTTAAGCAGAAAGATTTTAATAGACACAGACCCCTAGAGTCTGGGACCTCACAAAACTGAGTCACGTCACCTCACTCTCAGCCAGAGCTGCGTTTCTGGCCACTTGAAAAGTGAATGTGGATCCCAATGCCTCTACCAATTTCAACTAAGTTTTATGGCAGTGTGAGAAGCATATCTCTCTTCTCTTTGCCGTAGTTATAGTCACCCTGTATGTGACAAGTGAAAAAGACAATAGAATGGAGACATTTATTTTTCTGAAACTAGTGAAGTCTGCTCTGCCCACTATTTTGACACAGGGTAATCTCTTGGAGACTAAGTATATTGCGGACTGAATTGTCTTTACATGTAACTTCTTGACTACAGTTTGATTTCTATTTTCAACCTTGCATAGAATATGGTAAGAAAATTTAAGCCTGAGCAAATTTCCATGTAAAAACCCTTTATTATATACCAGCATGTAGGCAGTCGTAGGTCCAATTCCTTTTTGTCAACACAATAGCAGGTTTTTTCATTTTGCTTCAAAGGTCAATTGCTTTTTGCAATAGCTATACTCTATGTTTCCTATCTATTAGACATGCATCATTGCAATGATTTCTTAAGATATTTTCCAGAGGTTCAAATTTGCTTTTGAGTAGAAAAGAAAGTGAGATCCAGCTGCTTTTTTCATCATGTATTTTCTCATTTGATCAGGCTGTTATTTTTTCAGTTTTTTTTTTTTTTCCCTCTGAGATTATGTATGTTTATGCCATGTAAAAGGCTGAAGGCCCTGGCTCCTTTAAGGCAAATCAGAAGTCCTATATGAGCAGCACACTGTAGTTTGTAATGTTTCATTGTGGTACTCTATTAAATACCGGTAGCTGCTTCTCACTAGCACCCAGCTCCTGAAATTGCCTCAGTGAGATCTGAATAGCAATAAGCTGTGTCATTAACCTTAATCATGAAACCATGTCTACTGCATTTAAAAATAAATGCCTTATTTTGTGATGAGATATATGAATCATCAGCTTGGGGAGAAATTTATCTTTAACTCATCTAGTGGTTTTTGTGTTTGGTGATCCTTAACACTGAAATTGCTCTTAAAAATAAATCTTTTAGTATCAATAATTAAAAGGCAATCTCTATTTGACATATATTAATGATCCATATTATCTGTGTACCAACATAAATTTGTGGAAAAGAGTGTGACAGGATTCTTGGCTTTGATGAAGCATGTGCTTACTTCCTGTCAAAATAAGAAATTGTGGTTATTTTTAAAGGATAAATCAGGCTGTGTCTAGAAACAAAAACATAATCTTAAATTCCTCATAAGAGGCTAGCACACCAAAGAATAAGATAAAAAGGAACTATTCTCACTACATTACTATTTAAATCTAAATGCCAATGCCATAAATTTAGTGGTTACTACCCAGAGAGAAATGGGAGATTGTTTAGAAAAGTAACCCAATTTATGATATGTTCCAACTTTGCAATATGTTTTACAGTGATAAGATACCCAAATTAAATAAACAACATATTTTATTAGTCAGTTGTCAACTGTTCTAACAACTGACTAAATATCTAGTTATAATTCTAACTTTTTAAACATTTTACATTACTTTTTTTTTCAAATTCCATCTGTATATCCACACACATAAATATTAACTTATTTATTTTATTGGCATTTAGGTTAAAACACTAGACTTTTAATTATGATCATATAAACTTATTCTAACAAGTGAGTTTTAGTTTAGTCATAATAACTTTAACATTTTAAAAATAGTAAATTTTTTAAAAATCTCATTTTTGGTATCTCTTTATATCTTATGAGGAATTTATGTTGTATTTAATGACAGTTGATCTGGTCACAAGCCTTTCTAAAGAATTAATTTCCAAATGACAATATTTATAGGAGCAATGATGGAGACTTGAAGAACCTAATAATTATTTTCTGAGATTCTGTCTCTATACTTAGACAGGCAATTTTATCACTGACTAAACTGGTCATTTAGTATGTGTTGGGAGCAAGCCCCCCAAAATATGGCCATAAACTGGCCCCAAAACTGGCCATAAATAAAATCTCTGCAGCACTGTGATATGTCCATAATGGCCCTAACGCCCAAGCTGGAAGGTTCTGGGTTTACAGGAATGAGGGCAAGGAACACCTGGCCCGCCCCAGGCGGGAAAGGGCTTAAAGGCATTCTTAAGTCACAAACAATTAGCATGAACGATCTGTGTCTTAAGGGCATGTTCCTGCTGCAATTAATTCATCCTATCCCTTCATTTCCCATAAGGGATACTTTTAGTTAATTTAATATCTATAGAAACAATGCTAATGACTGGTTTGCTGTTAATAAATATGTGGGTAAATCTCTGTTTGGGGCTCTCAGCTCTGAAGGCTATGAGACCCCTGATTCCCCACTTCACACCTCTGTATTTCTGTGTGTGTGTCTTTAATTCCTCTAGTGCCATTGGGTTAGGGTCTCCCTGACTGAGCTGGTCTTGGCAAGTGTGCATGAGCTTTCATGTCTTCATACCCACTTCTGGAGACTGATTGACTATTTCTAGCACCACAGGTATATCTTGCCTTCTTACAGGTAAACTCAAAAGATAATGGCAAATGAATCAAAGTTATGATGATGCATCTTTTAAAATAGGCAAGGTAGAAATATTAAATGAGTAAGCCAACCTAGAAGTTGTCAAAAAAATGTATATGTGTACATATATAATTCATCAATGGCTTAAGATCATGTCTTAGAAGCGTTAGTATCTCCAGAAAATGTGGAAAGCAATATGAGAAAATTGAATAAAACAGAAGATAGGCTGAATATAGTAGGCAAATCATTTGAAAGAAATGAGAGTAGTCTTATAATACAAGTATTTCAATTGTTATCTGTGGCCAATAGAAGGACAATCTGTTGCATTTTGACATGCTATTTTTAGATCACTTACACATTTTGGCCCCATTCATTCAGAACTTCTGCTCATTAAAGACCACCTTCCTTCGTTATTTTTCCTGTCATTCTTGATCTTGCATCTCTGATCATGTATGTAATCTTCTAGTAATGCCACAATCCTTGAGGTGGAGCTTCAGTGAAACATTAAACCATTTTCCTAGTTTCCCTGCTCTCAGTGACTGTGTGAATTCATCACGCCACCCTTCAGTATTAACTAGAATATTAGTGGTATTTTTTCATTGCATAAGCCAAGAGTACTTGAGTTTTTGAAGAATATTGATTCAGTCTTAAGTAGAAACTTGACAGATGGATATAGGGTGGACGAATACCCTTCACCAGGAGTATAGTGTGATCAATGTACAGAGGCATATATGGGCCAGCTGATTCTTTCAGAATGAATAGGCCCCTCAACAATAGAGTAGATTAGAAATGTATGTAAGACTTGTCAGGCCTCTGAGTCCCTGTGACTTGCACCTCCGCATCTCCTGTGACTTGCATGTATATGCCCAGATGACCTGAAGTAACTGAAGAATCACAAAAGAAGTGCAAATGCCCTGCCCCGCCTTAACTGATGACATTCCACCACAAAAGAAGTGAAAATGGCCGGTCCTTGCCTTAAGTGATGATATTACCTTGTGAAAGTCCTTTTCCTGGCTCATCCTGGCTCAAAAAGCTCCCCCACTGAGCACCTTGTGTTCCCCACTCCTGCTCGCCAGAGAACAAACCCCCTTTGACTGTAATTTTCCTTTACCTACCCAGGTCCTATAAAATGGCCCCACCCTTGTCTCCCTTCGCTGACTCTCTTTTCGGACTCAGCTCGCCTGTACCCAGGTGATTGAAACGCTTTATTGCTCACACAAAGCCTGTTTGGTGGTCTCTTCACACGGACGTGCATGACAAGACTCAGTCAGATTCAGTTTTTCTTTGTCCTAAAGTACACTTTTTTCCATACAGAATTATAATATACTGCCTTTATTTATAATTCCTTTTATAATGATATATTACATAGAAATTATTTACTTAAAAAATTATATATTATATGTTTTATGATTTTTAGAACAATACCCCAAATAAATGTTGATTTGATGTTATATATCCAAACACATATTTCAGATATTATAAATAGGTCCTTCATGATATAATCTACAACTCTAAATGTAATACATTTAATTTGACAAAAATTTACTTTTTTGAAAATATCCCTCAAGGTAAAATGGGAGATTGTATAATATTTGAAGTCATTTTATATTAATGCATATGTGAGGGAAAGTTTATAAATCAATTAAAGCTGTTTAATTCTATTTTATTCCAAAATTTACCACACTGCTGGCTTTTTCAGAAAAATATAAGAATTCATATTAATGACCTTAATAAGACATTAGTTATAGCAGTAATTTCCCTTCTTTTTATTCTATATTCTGTTATGTGAAAGTGTTATGTCTTTGGGTAATTAATTTAGCACTTGAGATTTGAATGATATTCTTAGAGAAATATCAATGGCATTTTGATAAGAAAGTGATTATTTATTTAGAAATATTTTAAAATCATTATGATCTAAGCATTTTGTATCATTTAAAGGGTGAAAGCATGCATTTATGTAAAAGTATTCTAATATTTGCAAATAATATTTCTTCTCATGAGGCTGTATTTTTTGCTAGATATTATTAACTTTTATGACAGTATTTCTTTTTCTCCAGATTGTATGATATCAAGAAAGAAATTTGTTTTGTTTCTCTTTTACTACTATTAATAGACGCAAAGACTAAATATCAATAAAGGCCAGAACGAGCGAAGAAAGTGGCAGCCTTTTATTTGCAAATATGCATACACTCTCGGACGAGGTTCTCTGGTCCTCAGGTGTGAGGGGCCAGGGAAGTCGCACCGGTGCTTTCGGGTGATGTTCTCCGGTCCAGGAATGTGGGGGGCCGAAGAAGTCAGGCTGGCTCCTGCCGGCGGCGGACTTTTATGCCTGGGAGCTGGAGGGGGAGGAGTTTGGGGCGTGTGTGTAGGAGTGGCTTCTTGAATTTCGGTGTCCCCGGCTTGATGTCACTCTGCACATGCTCAGTTGATTTGGTTCTTTTCCCGGGCACGGGAAAATCTGTGATGAAGAACCTGGAAACAACAGGGACTGCTCCATCTTGTTCACCTTCCTCCATCTTGTCCCTTCCCCCTCACCCAAACAAAATTATTATGTTAAAGAGAAGTTGCTGGGTTTTTGTTTTGTTTTGTATTTGTTTTTGTTTTTGTTTTTTTTTTGAGACGAGTCTTGCTCTGTGGCCTAGACTGGAGTGCAGTGAGGCGATCTCAGCTCACTGCAAGCTCTGCCTCCTGGGTTCATGCCCATCCTCCTGCCTCAGCCTCCCAAGTAGTTGAGACTACAGGTGCCCGCCACCACACACAAGTTAGCATGTTAGCCAGGATGGTGGTCTCAATCTCCTGACCTCATGATCTGCCTGCCTCGGCCTCCTGAATTGGGATTACAGGCATGAGCCACTGTGCCTGGCCGGGTTTTTTTTTTTTTTTTTTTTTTTTCATAAGTTGGTGCCACTATTGTTTCCACTGTTGGAAAGAGAAAAAGATAACTTACATACCGTTCAATTTTGTTCTTTTAAAGTGCAAAATTTTGTGGGTTTTAGTACATTCACAGAATTCTACAACCATCACATAATCAGTTTTTGAACATTTTCATCACCCCCTAAAAGAAATTGTGTAACCATTACCAATTTCTCCCCAGAGTCACTCCTTTTTACCATAGAAATTCTTAATTTACAGTTAAATTCCCAAGCAAATATAATGTTTTCCTCTCTGTTATTCTTTCTCAATTTGATGGATAATGCAAGTGACAAAAAAGCAATTTAAATCCCCTATTCTTTGGCACAGTATAGCTAGTTTTTAGCTACAACTAAAATAGTTTATAATTAATCTAATTTTTGATAGCATTAAAAATGACATGAAAAATCTTACACTTTCCCTTCAAAAAGACCTCTAAGTATCTCTGAAATGAAGATATGTATATCTAATTGTAAGGGTGATTTTATTTAATTAACATTAAAAATTAGGACTTATAATAAATGTAATTTACTGTTACATAGTTACCTATATCACTATATAATACTAATTTTTACTGCAAGAACACTGATGGGCAACTGAAATGCACCTACAATCAGAGAAAGAAAAAACACACTATATTGTTTATCAGGTGAGTGGAAAAAAGAAATTAGGAAATAACTTCTTCCTAAGCAATAATGACAGCATCCTTATCATCTGTTCATATCTCTGAGTCTCAAATTTCTTTATTACAATGATATAAAACCACCTACAGGGCAGTGTTCCCTGTGTTCCATGGATGCAAGGTTTCTTTCAAATAAGGCTTTCTGCATTGAAAAAGCTTAATATTTTTTCTCTCATCACATTCTCAATGTAGCTGTCTTGAGGGTAAATTTCTAACGTCACATTAAATAGCTATGCCTCCCAAGAAGAAAGTGGCTTCACAATGATAAATTTATTATTGAGGAAATATGAGAGAGGTAGTTTCCAGAGGAGAATTGATGTATTTTGTAAACATAGATGATTTGTACTACACGAGTATACCTTATGCCAAAGCAGGTCAGTACTCTGAATCACAATGATCTTGCATAGCTGTGTTTGGAGGGCAAGATTCCTAGCATTGCAATTAGAAGTTCTCCAAAGCACGCTATACACATGAGGTGTGAATCACTGATAGCACATCTCACTAATGACCTAACTCAATTATTACCTGGGTTCTTCTAGAGACTAAATCACCCATTTAAAGTGTATTTGGGGCTGCAAATCACATCCGAAAGAGACAAAATCCTGGGTAAAGATTGCTGCAATAAGAATTGTTTTCTAGACATTTACCCATGAGACTTTAGGATGGCATTATAAATGCTTACTTAGTGTACATTATAATGATGTTTCTCAATAGTAGGAGTCTCAGAACTATTTTGATTTAATATTCTATCTAGGATTATACTCGAAGTTTTGCACCAAGCCCCTGAAACAGATGCTGACTCCAGGGTACAATTCTTTTCAAGGCAACCAAACGCTGCCTGCAGTGTAAGACACTTCTACCACTGTGGAAGTAAACTGCCAGTACTGCAAGAACTGACTTGGAAATGGATTTAATAGATGCTTCCTAATTATGAGACTTCTGCTGGCAATACAGTAGTGTACATTTTGCTTTCAAGGCACTGGCAATCATCTATAAGTTCAAGTTTGATAAATTAACAATAACAAGACTTACATTTTACTATAACTTTATAATTTTTAAAATGTTTTCATATGCTATATTTTGTTTTTGTGACACAATATATAAAATATTATTCCTCAAAAAATATGTGAGAAATACTGTGTTTTTTGCCTTGAAATCTCACCTCATTATGTGAATAAACTTATTTTCAATTAAGCTAAAAGAAAAATATTCTGAAAAAACAATTTTTCAAGGTTAGAGCTTTACTCAATTTAAAAGTGTTCAGCTTTAAGGGGGTGACAAATTGTTTTGATAAGATTTTATAATTGTTTTAAAATGTGTATTAAAGATAAGCTACACAAAGGGCAATAGTTATAAACAAGCACTTCATAGAAGAGGAAATTCAAATGACAAATAAACCTATGAAGATATGCTATACTTTCTTAATAATCTGGTAAATGGAAATTGAGCTACAATGAGATGACATTTTTTACAACCTCTAGATAGGCCTCAACCAAAGTACAGGTAAAGAGGTGGAAAAATAGCATCCTGAAGCACAACTAATGCAAGTGTAATTGGTACAACCACCTTGTGAAATAATTTGAACTTGTTTGATAAAACTGTTCATGTATACAACCTATGACCACGCAATTTCAATCTTAGTTACATAATGATACGTATATATGTATTATATATGTTATATATACGTACATACATGCATACACACATATATACATCAAGTGACAGGCAGGGCAGAAGGCTATTCATAACAACATTATTTATAATATAAAAATTGAAAACATTCTGTAGATACATTAATAAGAAAATCAAATATTATATTATACATATAAAATATAACAAAAATGTAATAAAAATGAATGGAACAAAACTACTCTTACCAACAAAATGAATCTTGAAAATATGATGTTGAGAATAAAAGAAAATGTCATATCATTTCTATAACATTCAAAAACAAGTATAAATAATAGTTTTCATGAAAACATAAATGTATTGGAAATGTTCTTCCCCAAAAAACAATGAAATAATAAATATTAAATTCAAAATAGTTTTTACATCTAGGTAAAGTCAGAAGAATGAGTTAGTGAGAATGCATATCTATATATTTCATTTTCCTGCTTTCTGAATTTTATATAATCTTGAATATATTAATTATTGTACAAACATATACAAAATTATATAAAAATGCTATCTAGAGATATAGAAATCTTCATTTTATATCTAAAATACTATCAAAAAATATAAATCCATTATTTTTCAATGTCTAACTCTTAAGCCTAATTTTATCACTGTTAAAGTCAAAAATATATCAATATATATTTAATATTGATATCAAATATTTTCATATTAAGCTTATTGATTTTATTTAAGAAAAACATAATTTGCATTCTATCATCTTATATTTGAGAACTATTTGACAAATTGAATTTCTTAATCATTTTTGAAAAAGACAATACTTTGTGTCCTTGATATTGTGCACATCACTTGATTTGAATAAACTAATGGATTTGGAAAATTCAGTAGTTTACAATATTCATTTAAAAACAACTGAAAGGTTCATATTCCTGAAACCATAGTTTCATATATTTGATACTCTGTAAAACTGTTTAGAAAGATGTGAGCATTTTCTTATGACCTAGCCCTTTTCCAGGAAATATACCTTGATTCCTAATTTGCATTTTGGAACGAATCCTGTGTTCTCATTTTGGCTTTTGTACCATCAGTACAGATGTTCCTACATATTTTTGCCAGTTTATTTAATGATGTGTTAAAAATGAATCTAAACTCTTCAAAATCCCCTTTCTCTTTTTTGTTATATCTTTGTCAAAACTTTCACAAAGTAATAAATCTTTCTCTTATTTACCATATAAAATATTACATAGAATAAGCAAAATAGACACACTCACATCATTTTCACTTCATTAGTTGACTTGCAATCTTTTAACATATTCCCAGTGCTCATTAAATCATCATGCTGCTCAGTCTATTTTCATATCTTGCTGCCACCTAAAATATGTATTACTGTCATTAAAAGGATATGAGGTTTTGTCTGTTTGCTTTTTTCTCACATTATTTATTAATGCAAAATATTTAACATGTCTATATATTAATATTTTAAATATTAAATGAATTTAGTTTTTATAAATACGTGACACACAAGTACAGAACATGGTGGGTCCATAAAACACAGCTTTGAAAAAACCTCTATACAACCTTAAGTGATTGGAAAATGTTGACAATTTGCTAGAAAAAAGTAAAAAAGAAAACTTCTAAAACAGTATTGTATACCACTGTAACTACTGTCTTTCACAGTTTCAATACAGTCATAGCAATATTTTAATTAAAACACACAGAAAATATAATGTAAGCCAGGGTTCTGCCTAAAGGGATTTCATGTTTAATTTTTACCCATAAAATAATGACCAAGAGTCAATTCACGTCTCACAATGTTAGCAGGACACAGGATGTCTTGTTCCATTATACTCTGCTCTGAAAGAGAGAAATGTCATAGTCGTCTATTGCTGCATAACAAATTATGTCAAAAATTAGTGCCTTAAAACAACATTTATAATCTCAGTTTTATAGCTAAGTCATCTCAGTTTTTTAGCAAAGGCATTGCTTATCTGGGTTCTTTGCTTCAGAGTATTTCACAGGTTGCAATCAAGGTGTCCCCTAGGTTGTAGTTACCTGGACGTTCAACTGGGGAAGAATCACTTCCACACCCACTCTTATTGGTTAGAGTCTGTTCCTCACAGATTGTTTTCATTTCCTGAGTTTTGATTGCTTGTGTCTTAGACCTTTGGGACTGATATAACAAACTACCATAAACTGGGTGGCTGACAAAAAACAGAAATTTATTTCTTTTAGTTCTAGATTCTGGGAAGTCTGTGATCAATGTGCCAGCAGATTCAGTGTCTGGTGAGGGCCCACTCTGATTCATAAGTGGCACCTTCTCATTGGGTCCTCACATGGTAAAAGAGTCAAGACCGCTCTCTGGAACTTCTTTTGTAAGAGCAGTAATCCCATTTAGAAAGGCAGAGACCTTATGACCTTATCGTCTCCCAAAGACCTCTGTCTTTTGATACAATAACCTTGGTGATGAGAATTCAACATAGGTACTCGGGGAGTCACAAACACTCAGAACATAGCACCTTGCTTACTACTGGCTAAAGGTAACCCTCAGTTTCTGGCCATGTGTTTCTTTCCTTAGGGAAGTTCACAACATGGCAGCTGGTTGAGTCAGAGCTGGTAGGGGGCAAGAGAGAGTGTGAGCAAGATGGACATCCCCGGCTTTAGAACCGAATTTTGGAGCAGACAGTCATTGCTTCTGCCATATATTACTTTTCAGAAGCAAGTGACTAGTTGTAGCCCAAGTGAATACAAGGAAGTCAATGTTGGGAGTCATTTCAAAGGCCTTCAAAATAACCAATTTATTTCTGATTTTCCATCTACAACTTGAGTTTCAAGGCATAAATACTAACTTCAGAATTTTCATGAAAATAGAATGATAGGTACATTCTTACAACTGTGTAGGGGCTTCATAAGTGATGTTGAAATATACGTTTGACAAATTTGTTGTCTAAAGGCTAAAGCCAAATTAAAGTTAATAGAAAATTTTGGCCGTATATGAAGGCTAGTGTTGAAATGTGATACATGCCTGCTTGATTTTTGTGCTACTGACAGTATAATTAAAAACTGGTATCTATTATAATTAATAACAAGCATCTATCTTCTTGATCTTAAGTAAAATGTTTGATCATTAAATATGATATTTAATGTAGTTTTATGGTATATAGCAATTACATGATCAAAGACATTTCAGCCTACTGCAAGAGTTTTGAAGAGTTTTTAAGTTACATTTGTGTTTTGAAATATAGCAATTTTTTTATGTATATGTAGGTAAAAATGATGATATCATTTTTTCTGTAATTTATAAATATGGCACATTACATCAGTATATTAGTCCACTTGGGAAATACATTTTAGGATTTCAAAATCTACTTCAGTACATCTCTTTGACATTGCGTTATCCTTGAATTCCTGAAATTTTCATACATATGGGTGTGTATGTATGTGTGTATATATATATACATGTGTGAGTGTGTGTGCATCTCAAAAAATATTTTAGGAACATAACTACAGTATTTTTATAGTGTGTTGGTGTTACTCTATTTTTTCCAAAGCCATAGTTATCTTTATCTACTATGCTATGGCTCACTTTAAATTTCACTTGAATGATAGTAAAATTACTGCCCTCCTATTAAACCAATAATGCGTTTAGCTTCAAGGAACAGAAAAACGTATGGTAGGGACTTAAAAACATAGAACTTTATTTTTCTCATATAAAAAAAATCAGCAGGCAGATATTTTTTATTCTAATTCAGCAGCTTAATCATGAGAGGGCAATAGTTGTTAATATCATCTAGTGTTTTGAATCAGATACAGAATGAGTATTGAAGTTTCTGCCACGCCATCTATATTGCAGCAAAAAAGAATGGGGAGGGAAACTGACAGATGCCTCTGTCAGAAAAGTAAACTGTTCCCAGGACACTAATTATACTTATGGGTCATCATCTGGCATTGTCCCATTAAGCCATCTTGGTGAGAAAGTGATTTGGATATGAAAGTTGGAAGTAAACATTAACAATGTTTGCCATATCTAATTTCCTTTTGGTTTATAGTTTGCCTAGCATAGAGTTTCAAAACTCTTCATTTTTAACTAACCCGTGAGATTATGTTTTATGTGTATCCTCTGCAGACAAACAAATAAATATTAACAGGTATTTTAATCATTCTCTTTTGTGATTTTAATTTCATTTGTTTTGTGTTTGTTTTGTATTTATTTTTTCTCAGAATTACTTAGAAATTATGTATCATATTTCAATTTCTGGTAGTCATAGATAAGTTATTATATCAGTTTCCTATAATGTTGTAACAAATTATCCTACATTTAATCATTTCAAAACAATACAAATGTATTCTCTTTCACTTCTGGAGGGCAGAATTCCAAAATCTATCTTGGTGAGCCTAATAAAGGTGTCAGACAGAGGTGTCCCTTTTGAGGGTTCTAGGAGAGAATCTATTTTCGGACCTTTTCCAGCCTCTAAAGACCTTGGCTCATATCTACTTTCACCATCTTCAAAGCTAGCGGTGGACCATCTTCAAATATCTCTCCAAGTCTTGGCTTCTACCACCCTCTTTCATCTTTTAAGGACACTTGCAATTACATGAGCCCAACTGGATAATTCACAAGGTCTCTAAAAAGTAAACTAAAAGATGGATTTTGGAAGCAAGCTAAAACCTGCTAAAGCAACACATAATCTTTTCTTTTGCAGATTTAACCTACTCATAGACTCTAGTCAGAGCATCTTGCCACAGTGGTATTGGCCCAGACAGCTAAAGTTTAAAATGAAAAGCCTGTTATAGGACAAAAAAAAAGAACAAAACCAGGAAAAATCTTCAGCCAGAAAGTATAGAGGAAATCCTAGAGAGAAGAGAGCTGGAGGTTGAAATATCCTGCTTCTCATGAGTATATGAAACTGTGCAAGTTCAGGTGTTACCTCTGTGCTCCGTATAAACATGACAGACCAAAATTAGAACAGCAAATTTGTAGAAAACTGCTGCAGTTAAGTTTAAACTGACACAAAAATTGCCAACCTTGTGAGCATGTGTTGAGAAGACACAAAGAAATATGTAAAGGCTGGGCTGAGATTAAGCGACCACCCAAGATTCAGACTAATAGCTAAAGCAGTACATAAAGGAGACCCAAAGAAGCAGAGCAAAAATCCATTTGACAACTGTACTGATGCTGGGAATACAGATCATAGAGCCAAGACAGAATTTGTAGTCTTGACCAACCTAGGGTAAATATCTACTAAAACAAATAGATCAACATTATTAAGAACAAAGTCTTGGCAAACTAAAGCTCGTGGGCCAAGTCCATCTTACTACCTGTTTTTATATAAATGAAATTTTATTGTATACAGCACATATATTCATTAACAGATCATTTGTGGCTGACTTTGCACTAAAATGGCACAGTCAGTTTGTCACAACAGGACCACAGGGTGTGGAAAGTCTTAAAGGTTTACTCTCCAGTTCTGTACGTAAAAAGCTTGCTGACCTCTGCTTTAGAGTATTTTAATAGTCTATAGTCTTTAAGTTTGTAGCCAAATCTACAACTTAATATTCAAAACTTTGATGGTAAAAGCCAAATTTAGTCAATATCCAAACACTGAGGGAAATGACATTAATCCTCAAAAAAAAAAAAAAGATAAACAACAGATGCCAATCCAAAATGACCCAGATATTGGGTTTATAAGGTTAAGACATTAAAGTAGATATTATAACTATTTTCATGAGGTCATAGTAACTATAGTTGAAATAAATGAAAAGATGTAACTTCTCAGTAGAGAAAATGAAACAATAAAAATAATGGAAATTTTAGAAATAAAAAATGTTTGAATTAAATATATAAAGGATAGGCTCAAGAGCATAATAAAGATAAAGAAAAAAAACAGTAAAATTGAAGTTCGATTGTTTAAAACTATCAATTACAAAGGGCAGATAGGAAACATTTGCCTCATTACATATATTATAATCACACAATATATTGCATATTGTTGGTAGTTTTCAAAGAATATTAGTGTATTGTGTGATTATAACATATGAAATGGGGCAAGGGGATGTAATGATTGAAACACTTCCACATTTTGTTAGCAATCAGAAAATATTAAAACTAAAAGATTATAAAATCTTAGAGATGTTTGTATCTCCCTAAACCACCATTATAAAAATTATGTTGAAAGTGTGCTCCCCCCAGAGAGAAGATTTAAGATATATACAAAAGATACGAAAGAAGCAAAGAATTGCAGCTTAGGGAACAAATAATAGAATACCAAACCACAAATAAATATCAAAATGGTAGAAGTCAAGTTATATCAATAATCACATATATGCACATTTAACAAAACCATTAACTATATACTATCTATAGGAAACTTCTTAAAGAATAACATAAGGAATGTTCAGACTAGGAATTTCCAATGCTCACAGCCCTCCCACACACAGAAAGAAAAACAATGCAGGAAGTTTGCACGGCATAAAAACTAAAACTAAAGATACCCTCGTAGAAAAATTTAAGAAACTTTTTACCTGTGAAACTTTATTCCGCTGGTTGGGTACAGCTTGGCCCCAGGACGGATCCCCTCAGTGTAGCCTTTTCCTGTGTAGGAAAAAGAAAAAAAGAGGATCATAATGGCCCTCATCACTGCAGACACATGCAGCTTTCAACACTGAGGATTTCCCCAGACTTTATCAACACTGACCTCAACTGATGGATTAACCCAGAGTCCGTGATGCTGCACTTACTCTAGACAAGGAGCTGCTTCTGCTCCTCCAAAATATACCCCCAGAGGCATCCCTGCCTACTTTAGACTTCACCATGTACCTTGAAGCAGCGCTATGACTCAGTTCTGGAATAAATTATAAACAAACAAACATACCTAAAGCAGGTTCCAGCATCATCTGTGTTGAATGATACGATTAGAATCTGAATTTGTTTTTTTCAAACTCTATTTCCCTTTTCTGTTTATGGGTTATTTACCTTGTTTTCTCTAGTTCTTCATGAATTATACTTAAGTATAGTCATCCCTATGTACTCATCCTCATAACTCACAATTCAAAGGAAAAGAGTGTCTGCTTTCAACTTGAAAAATTGCCATAAAAGACTGCTTTATGTAGCTAAATTTGGCTTGTGTCAAATTCATAAATGTTTTCAGCTATTACTGTATCTAGAGGGATACTGTTCTACAATTGGCTTGCTTGTATCATGTACCTCTTGGGCAAAGGAGGATAGTAGGCAGTTTAACATATGAATGCAAGATTTTTGTATTACTTGAGGGACAGCAAATACTATTTTTATAACTGTGGCAGCGTAACACATTATAAGAATGTTTAAGTCATTTCTGATTGGAATCTGCATTAAATTCATGCTGATTGTATTATAAATATACAAGTATGAATATGTGTGTGTGTGTGTGTGTGTTTGTATATGTAAACATATTTTTTGACCTTTAGTTTTATCCACAAAGTAAGGCAATGTCTTATGATTTGAGTTATAGTGATCTTTTGCACAGAATGCTGACAATAATTTAAAATGGATGGTATATTTCAAAATTGCTTAAAGATTAAATTTTAAATATTCTTACCACAAAAACCTATATGTATGGGAGGTGACAGATACACTAATTAGCTTGATTTAATCATTCCACAAAGTAGATACATATTGAAACATCTCATTGTGTCTTTTACATATAACCAATTATATTATTTGACAAATAAAAATAAAAATTGCCAGTACATTTACGCCTTTGGTTTCCTGGAAATTATAAGTAGGGAATTAAGCCTACTGGGACCGGAATCTTGGTACATAGTTTTCTGTTGTGCAGAATTGTGACCCATATATGTAATTTGTGTTTATATGTTTTGGATTTTATTATTATTTTCAACTTTTATATTAGATATAGGTATATAAATGTGTTAGTTTGTTACCTGGGTATATTGCATGACACTGAGGTTTGGGTTACAAATGACCTTGTCAGCCAGGTACTGAGAATACCCAACAGTCAGTTTTTAACCCTTCCTCTCCTCCTTATCTTCTCTCTCTCTTAGTCCACACTCAGCAGATTCACATTATGGATGTAATAGCTTCTGAAATATTTCTGGGACTCTTTATTTGAACGTTAATATTTTGCTGTTGTTTTTTGTTTTATTTTTATATATTTATCTCTTGAATTATCCATTTTCATTAGACTTTTTTCATTTTTTATGCCTTGTTCTCTTTCTTTAATTTCTCAAGTATCTGGTGTGACAACAAGGAAGTGTGTATATAACTTCACAGTACAGCAGATCTATTGCCAGATTTCATTTTAGGAGAGACACAGAAAGTACCAACCATCATTCTCTTGAATCAAACAATTGCAGAAAGTAGAAGATTTTGCTTTAGTATATCAACTTTCAAATTTTCCTTAGTGTTTCCCAGGCTACCAAGACAGATTGTTTAATTACTTTGGGAAAAACAAACAACAATAACAACAAAAACTCTGATTTTTTTTTTTTTTTTTTTTACCAGCAGCATTAAGGTAGTGGGAGGGAATAATGGTCTACTTTGTGAGTATGCCATAAGTGTATGAGTGTGTGTGTGTGTGTTTCACTGTTTCATTTGTTTCATTTGGAGGTGCCTATTAATGCATTTTATTTTAGCTGCGTGTCTTCCATAATTCCGATATTATCAATTTCTAACCTGAGCTGTTTTCTCAAAGAAAGTTTTGCAAGGTGAGACAGCTACTTAAAGCACCTTATGACATTTTCTTCACCTGTGTCATCTACCACCACTCATTCCATCTGGTTTCCACTTTTCGGGAGTTTATTGGGCATATATTTTCCTGCGTTTATTTGTTTTGTAAACTTTTACTCTAATGAGGTCTAATAGAGAAAATACAATAAATTCTTGTTTGTTTGCTATTTTACACTAAAATGTTTGGATTTATGTTAAACAAGCAAAGGTTTTAAATTTTATTTTAATATTTTTCATATTTATAAATTGTATATGTTTATGAATATATGCTTATGAATGTAAAATTCAAAAACATATAGTTGAATATATACAAATGAAATATATATCTATATATGTATAAGTATACATATATAATTGAACAACACATGGATGCTTTTATTTCTTACATTCTAATACTTCTGAGTAAATTTTTCCAAGTTAAAATCTAAAAATATTTTCCACTTATTAAAAAAAAAAGAAAGAAGCATTCTATTCATTTTCTGCTCATTTCCTACATGCAGAAAAAATAATGTGATAGATTCAAGAAGCAGAATTTACCTTGGATTATAAGAGACAGAAAATGGAAAATGTACAATTATTATTTTGAAGTCAACAACAATGAACATGAACTTATATTAAATTACTACATATTTATATTTACTTCTAAGCTAATTATTTTATTAGTAGTATATTTTCTATCTCTGTTTGTTTAAATATGCAATTCAGAGGATGGTACAGAAAATAAAAATGTAGTAAACATACTTTAAGGAAAATATGTGTCTTAGTCCATTTAATGTTGCTGTAAAGAAATACCCGAGGCTGGGTAATTTATAAATGATAGAGGTTTATTTGGCTCACAGTTCTGCAGGCTATAAAAGAAACATGGCACTAGCTATGAAGCCGTCCTGGGGAGGGCTTTAGGCTGTGTTCACTCGTGGCAGAAGGTGAAGTAGGGCTGGTGTACGCAGAGATCACATAATGAGAGAAGCAGCAAGAGAGAAGGAGAGGAGGTACCAGGTTCTTCTTAACAATCAGCTCTCATTGGAACTAATGATTGAGTACTCACTTACCATTTACCCCAAGGAGGGCATTAATCTATTCATGAGATCCCCTCCCTGATCCAAACACCTCTCATTAGGCACTCATTTTCAACATTGGGGATCAAATTTCTTTTCTTTTTATTTTTTTTTATTATTTATTTATTTATTTATTTATTTTTTATTTTTTGAGACGGAGTCTCGCTCTGTCGCCCAGGCTGGAGTGCAGTGGCGCAATCTCGGCTCACTGCAAGCTCCGCCTCCCGGGTTCACGCCATTCTCCTACCTCAGCCTCCGGAGTAGCTGGGACTACAGGCGCCCGCCACTGCGCCCGGCTAATTTTTTTCTATTTTTTAGTAGAGACGGGGTTTCACCATGGTCTCGATCTCCTGACCTTGTGATCCACCCGCCTCGGCCTCCCAAAGTGCTGGGATTACAGGCGTGAGCCACCGCGCCCGGCCTGGGGATCAAATTTCAACCTGAGGTTTGGTGAAGAAAAACATCCAAACTATAGCAATACGCTTTTAAAAATAGCAAAAGAAGGGAAAAGTCTGAAGGGGGAACTTCAAAAGAGAAAATGAAATAAATGCCAAAAGGAAATTGAAAGAGGAAAAAAAAAAACAATTAACAATTAGCCATTTAATAAATGTTTTAGGAATAATCATGATATGCTTCATTGTTATTTATATTTATATTTATGACCTTGTTCCTTTATAACAATGTGGAGGAAAAGTAGTTAACAATTATAATTATATTAATTATAACATAAATTATTATTTATTTAACAGTTAATATGTTTGTGTTAATGCATTGAGTGATTTTAATTATTGTTGTAATAACAAGCAACATATTTTATGTTAATGATGGAATCAAAACAGAGAAATTCACATATTCTGAGTAATGAATTGCTGTTAGTGGAAACAGTTTGTGTGAATATTAAAGTCATAATCACTCACTCTGATTAGAAAAGTCAGGAAATTTAGGTTTGAGGACAGAAATACCAGATATTTGTTTAACAAAATACTATTAAATTTTTTCAAATATCTTACAATTTAAGAGATAGAGTGAATACCCTAAAACAGTGGATGAAAACCTGAAAATGAATTAGTACAAACAGAAAATATATTGGGACCTCTATTAATTTTTAATGTATTTTAATATCATATGTGAAATAAAGAAAATGCTGATTAATCTCACATCTTTCTGTATTCTTTAAAAATAGACGTTTAATTATGACTGTGCGTATTCATTTTATCAACCTACAATTAGAAGAAAGACCTGTCTTCATATCCCCATAATTAATTTAATTGAATATAATTAAAATAACAAATGGGTAATGTAACTGAAAATTAGCAAGTAATGAGACATTAACAAAATCTAGAGAGATGAAACCTGGTGACAATTATATAAACTTTACTTGGTATAACAAAAGATCTATTTAAAAACATATGTTATAATATATAAATATATACATGTTATATAATATATATTTATATTTATTACACATAATTGTATAATATCTTTATACTATATATTCATATTTAATGTTTAACGTTCATTGCTTGACAGAAATTATGTTAAACCTGGGGATTAATTTGGGAAGCTCGGCATCATTACTATGTTCCATCTTCCAACCCAAATATATAGCACGTATGTCCCTCTTTATATTTAGATTTTATTTCACTACTTCTAACACTATTTTGTAGACTTTAGCAAAAAAGTCCAATTTGTTTTATTAGATTTACCTTTTGTTAGTATTGGAAATACCTAAGCATGTTTTCTGAGTAATTATAAATGATAAATGTTTTTTAAATTATTGTGTAAATACATTCATTGCTAGTATATAGATACAAAATCAATATCTCTATGTCGATCTTGTTACATAGTGACCTTATTATTGGGACTCATTATTTCTAGGAGTTTGTTTTGTTTAGTTAAGATTTCTTGAGATTTTCTTTGTAACCACTTGTGTTATTTGTATATAGAGGCAGTCTTATTTATTCCTTTCTGCTCTGTATATCTTTATTTCTTTTGCTTAGCTTATTGCACAGCCTAGAATTCCCAGAACAAAGTTGAGTAAGAGCTGTGAGGGCATGTGTTCTTTGTCTTATTTCTGATCATAAGGGAGAAAATATCATGCTAGTAGTTTTTATTTCATTTTTTAAGAATGCTCTTTTTCAAGTTGAGAAAGTTTACCACCTCTATTTCTATTTTCCTAAGAATTTTTCTCATGCATGAATGTTGAGTAACTGTCCCGAGTTCTTCCCCGCCCCACAGGTTGATATGATGTTACTTTTTAAAACATTACTGTTAATATGGTAAATCACACTGAATGATTTTTGAATATTAAACCAGGCTGTGTCCACGGAATAAACATTACATGGTCATGATATATCACCCCTTTTGTATATAGCTGCACTTTATTTACTAATATTTTGTTTCTTTCTTTCTTTCTTTTTCTTTTTTTTTTTTTTTTGAGATGGAGTCTCACTGTGTCTCCCAGACTGGAGTGCAGTGGCGCGATCTCAGCTCACTGGAAGCTCCGCCTCCCGGGTTCACGCCATTCTCCTGCCTCAGCCTCCCGAGTAGCTGGGACTACAGGCGCCCGCCACCCTGCCCGGCTAGTTTTTTGTATTTTTTTAATAGAGACAGAGTTTCACCGTGTTAGCCAGGATGATCTCGATCTCCTGACCTCGTGATCCACCCGCCTCAGCCTCCCAAAGTGCTGGGATTACAGGCATGAGCCACCACGCCCAGCCTGTATTTACTAATATTTTGTTAAGGATTATTATATTTATATTCATAATGAATATTGGTCTGCGATTTTCTTTTATTATACTGTATTTATCTGGTTTTAGTATCAGTGTAAACCAGTTTCCTAAAATAAATTGGACAATGTTTTCTCTATTTTCACATTCTGGAAGGATTGTGTAGAGCTGATGTTAATTCTTTAAATCATTGGTAATATTCTCTAGTTAAATAACTGAGGTATAGCGGTTTCCTTCTGAGGAGTTGTTAAGTTATCTCAACTGCCTTAGTAGTTATACTGCTATTTAAATTATTTATTTCTTGTTGAATAATTTGTAGTAATTTTTTTTTTTCAAGAAATTGCTTCATTTTATCTTAGTTGTCAAATCTATGTGTACAGATGTCTCTGTAGCAGTCCCTTGTTATCCTTTTGAAGACTGGTTTTATTCCTGATATTGGTGTATTGACATTTTGTATTTCTCCACCTCCCTCTCTCTCTCTCTGCCAGTTTTGCTTTTCTTACTGATTGTATCTATTTTTTCTATATCAGATCTCTGTTTTTATCTTTAATCTTCACATTTTTGTGCTTAATTATTTGGGTTACTTTGTTCTTTTTTAAAGTCTTGATGTCAGAGCTTAGATGATTGACTTTAGACTTTTTTTCTTTTCTAACATAAACATTTAGTGTTATGAATTGTCCTAGTGCTTTACCTTGCCCTAGCGACTTTGATATGTTGCATTTTCATTTTCCTTCTGTGCAACGTGTTCTTTACTTCTCTTGAGACTTTCTCTTTGAACAATGGAGTATACAGAAGAGCAGTATTTAGTTGCTAAAACTTGGAAGATTTTCTTTTTATCTTTCTGTTACTGATTTCTACTGTAGTTTCTACTGTAGTCAGATAGCATAATCTGCATACTTTTAATTTTTTAAATATTTGTTGAATTTGTTTCCTGTTCAGGATATGGTCTATCTTAGTGTATATTCCATAGGAACTTAAAAGTGAGTACTCTATTCCTGTTGGGTGGAGTGTTCCATAAATATCAGTAAGATCCTGTTGATTGATGGTGTTGTTGGGCACTTCTATTTCCTTGCTTTTCTCACTTCTTGTATGAGTTTTTGAGTGAGATAACTCATTTATTATAATTAGATTTGTCTTTTTCTCCTTTTAGCTCTATCTTGAGTTTTCTTCAAATAATTTGCTGTTCTGTTGCCTGTTTCATATATATGTGGAATTGATGTGCCTTTTTGCTGTGTTAACCATTTTTAAATTATTATATAAAATCTCTTTCTAGTAATATTCTTTGCTCTGAAGTCTACTTTACTTTATATTAGTAGCCATCCCTGCTTTCTTTTGAAAAGATCACATAATATACTTTTTTCCCATCATTTTGTTTTCAATCTACCGATATCATATTTGAAGTAAGTTTCTTGAAGACTGCGTATCATTGGTCAATATTTTTCAATTGACTGTGCCAACCTCTATCTTGAATTGTCTTGGCTATTCAGAAAATTTACAATTAATTTAATTATTGATATGTTACAATTTAGTACTGACATTCTTCTGTTTGTCCACTTTGTTTTTAATTTCTTTGGTTTGGATTGTTTGCCTTGTGGTGGGTAACTTGAATGATGTTTGAGGATTTCATTTTGATTTATGTGTAGTGTGTTTCAGTGTATCCTTTTCACCAGGACATCTGTAATCCTCCTCTCAGCTCATCTAAAATTTAATTAGGCTTCTTTCTGATTATGGACCCTTGGCATCCCTTTTCTTACAGAGCATTAACTTAGAAAACTTGTAATTGTATTTTTTCTGCATATTTCAAATGTAAATAATCTCCCAGCTCTGTGACAGTTTTGCCATCCGGGAGTATCTTTTTCAAGGACCTGGAAGCCATCCCTTTGAAATGTAATAATCAAGTTAGATAGCATACCTATCATCTTCCAGTCTATGGAAAGTTAGGAGCTCAAATTCTGTAAGTGCCTATTAGCAAACTCAGGTGGCCTAATCACATTGGCCAATTTCCCCTTAATATCCTCCAGAACTTTTCCACTACCTCGCCTCAGTGCTTAAAGACTCCCCTGCCTTTTGTATCAACAGAGATAAGTTTGATCTCTCTCCTGTTGTGATAGTCTCCCTACTTTATTGCCATAGTTTTGAATAAAGCCTTGTTTGTCATTTTTAACAAGTGTCTAGTACAGTTTCTCTTTGGAACTTTCTGTAGCTTTTATAGTAGTTGCTATAGGTATGAGAGAGAGAGCGAGAGAGAGAGAGAGAGAGAGAGAGAGAGAGAGAGACAGACAAAACAACACGGTCTACTGATGTTGTTACTTTACCAGTTCAAAGGAAGTATAAAAACCCTAATCTCTTTGTGTCAGTTTACCCTCCTTATTTATATATATATTTTTAAATATTGTCTCTAGGTTATATTTTAATCACATCAATAAATATTATTTTTGTTTCAATAATTAAACAAATTTAGATAATTCAAAAAGAGAAAGGAAGTCTATTGTATTTACCTATAAATTTATTTACCATTTTTTTTCCTTTCTCATATTCTAAGTTTACTTATTTTATTATCTTTCTGTCTAGAAAATTTTTAGCCATTTTTAGCATAGATTTGCTGGGGAAAATTTCTCTTGGTTTAAATTTTCTAAGAATGTCTTGATTGTCTCTTCATCTTAAGGGATATTTTTGTCTGACATAGGATTCTTGGTTGGCACTTGAAAAATGTTTTGCTGGTTCCTCTGTCCTTCATAGGTTTTAATGAGAAATCCACTGTCACTTGAACTGTATTCCCTTTAAGGTGTCATTTCTCCTCATTGTTTCCCAGGGTGATTTTCTTCGTATTTAGTTTTCAGAAGTTTGACTATGCTGTGTCTTAGTGTAGAATTTTTTGAGTTTATCCTGGTTGTTGTTTGCTCTGTTTCCTGACTCTGTAGGTTTAAATGTTTTGCCAAACTAGGAAACTGTATTAGTTTATGCTTGCATTGCTATAAAGACATCTGAGGCTGGTGTAATTTATAAAGGAAAGACACTTAATTGACTCAAAGTTCTGCAGGTTGTACAGCAAGCATGGCACCGGCCTCTGCTCAACTTCTGGGTAGACCTCAGGAAACTTACAATCGTGGTGGATGGTGAAGGAGAAGCAGGCACATTACGTGGCCAGAGTAGGAGCAAGAGAGAGCAAGGGAAGTTGCTGCACACTTTTTTAATAAGCAGATTTCACAATAACTCACTCACTATCACAAGAACAGCAGCAATGGGATGGTGCTAAACCATCCATGAAAAACTGCTTCCATGATCCAATCACCTTTCACCAGGCCTCACCTCCAACATTAGGGATTACAATTTGACATGAGATTTGAGCCGTGACACAGAGTCAAACCATATCAGAAACTTTTCATCCACTAGTCTTTTGAATAATTTGTTTGGCTGTATCCTCTTGATAGTCTTCTGGTATAAGAATGCCACAAATATGAAAACTTTTGTTATACTTCTATGGTCTCTGAGGCTTTGTTCATTTTTTTTTTTTTAACTCTATTTTCTCTCTTTTGCTCGGATTATGTGATTTCTATTGTTCTATTTTCAAATTCACCTATTTATTTATTTGTTTTTCTCTATTTCTTCCATTCTGGTATTGGGTCTACACACTCAGGTTTTACTTACTTATTTTTTTTTTTATCAGTTATTGTATTTTGTTGAAACTATTTCTTTCCTGAGATTATTTTTTCACTCATTTCAAACATTTCTGTAATTGGTTATCATGGCATTTTTATGATGGCTGCCTTAAAATATCTTGGTCAGATAATGCTGACATCATTATTATCCTGGTGTTGGCCACTATTGACTGTCTTCTTTCATTCAGTTTGAGAATTTTTTTCTTGCATTGCTCTAAACAGTTTGAGATCTTTATGATTCTTTTTAGGACAAGTGATTGCTTCTTGATAAGGTTGGGCTCTGTGTTCCAACCAAAATCTCATCTTGAATTGTAATCCCCACGTATTGACGGAGGGACCTGGAGGGAGGTGATTGAATCATGGGGGAAGTTCCCTCATGCTGTTCTAATGATACTGAGGGAGTTCCCACAAAATCGGATGGTTTTAAAAGTGGCAGATTCCCATGCATGCACTCCCTCCTGCAGCAATGTAAGACATACCTTGCTTCACCTTTGCCTTTTGTCATAATTGTAAGTTTCCTGAGGCCTCTGCAACCATGTGGAACTGTGAGTCAATGAAACCTCTTTTGTTTATAAATTACTCAGTTTCAAGTAGTATCTTTATAGCAGTATGAAAAGAGACTAATACACTTATTAAAACTTTAACATTTTAGGTATGAGGTAATGAGACTCTGGACTTTATTTAAAATTTCTGTTTTCACTGTTTCTCTCTAATACCGTTCTTACAAATAAAAGGCATTGGCTGCCTCATTACCATGAGGAGGTTTGAAAGTCCATAGTTCCCACTCAGCCTATGTTGACACCCAACAGGGAGTGCTTGTTGTCACGACTTCGTGTAAGTGAGAGTTCTAGTTCCCCATCAGGCCTTCAATGATAGATACACTGTCTCTGGTCAGGAGGTTTAGGAGTATATCATTAATAAATCCCATGGATACTTGGGAGAATGTAGCCTCATAACTGCTGTAAAATTGAAGTAACATTTATGACTCTTTGGCTGGTCTTTCTGACACTCTCAGTGGGGTGAAGAAAGGGTCACCTCCTTAATGACAGGTTGGTTTGAAAACCCAAGCTCTTCATGCAATCCCACTAACACCACAAGGGTGGCCTTGTTATTTCCTGGCTAGGATGGAAAAGCTGACTTCCTACTAGACTTTCTCTCCTACCATCTTCTCAGCAAGAGCTGAGAAGGTTCATTACAGCATGAAGATGCTAGAAATCTAAGCTCCCGCTGGGAATTTGCTATTATGTTTGGGGGGGTGTGGTGGTGGTGAGAACACCATTTTTGTTTGTTTGTTTGCTTGTTTTTATTTTTCTGTGCTTTTTGCTAGAGTAAAGCTGTTTTGTCAAAGTTTTCTGTCTCAATAGGCCACCCTTTGCTTGAACCTTTGGTTATAAACTAAAGCTTTTAGGGCAGCCTTGGCTGCATGTATTGGTATTTTTCGGTGTTAGCTTCTTCAGCTCCAAGTCTGGAAAATACAAGAAAAACAAACAAACAAACAAACAACAACAACAAAAACAAACAGGAATTAACAACCATGCCATTCTTTGGTCTTAATATCCCTAGCCATTCTCCCTTTTCCTACCTTTTAGAGTCTCATTAAGTTCGTTTTATATATGATATCCAGGGTTTTTATTTGTATTTAATGTAAAAAAGAGAACAAGTGTGTTTACTTCATTTTATCAGAGACAGAAGTCCCAGTTTTCTCATTTATTTATTTATTATGATCTGTTCTTTATACGGCAAATTTCTCTCATTGTATGAGGTTCATGATTCTATGGGAATGGAACGTGTACAGTGCTATACAATGAACAGGCAAGGAGCTCGTGTTTATAACACATGACCCCTAAATGACAGAAATTTCTTTCCTGTTTTCTTTTGTGGTACTAAGCCTCACCTGGAGGGAGATTTCTACACCTAGAAGCAGCAGTTAAGGAAAGAGGGCAAAGTCTCATAATATATACATTGCCATTGAAGTTCCAATATTATATTGGGGAATTGGTCAAGTTTTTGCTATAATAAAGTGCATAGCAAATCGCACCTCAGCAACAACATTTTTTTTTCTTGTTCCTTGATCAGTAGAAGGGATAAAATTGGCTCCAGGCCAAGCCTGGTGAGGTTCTGCCCTACATGTCTCATCATAGGACTTGCAGCAAGAAATGTTCTTGTCATAGAGATGGTGGAAGCCCACAAAGAGACCAAGCAAATTGCCCGAGCACATTTAAAGTTTCTATTTGTGTCACATGGTATAACATTCTATCATCAAATGCAACATGAACAAGACAGGGAAATATACTCAGTAACTGCAGTCAGGGACACGCCAACGTTAAATTGCAAAGACACTGAATATGTAATTCTATATCTGTGAGAGAATAAAGATTGAGAAAAAGTAGACACTCTAACACAATTAGTATTATGTTTAGAAGTGAGAAAGCAATTCTGACTGAAAAATACTCACTATTAATATCTGTTCCACCAAAACAAAAGTAAATTATAACATTAGAACAGTTACTGAACATGAAACCACTTGGAAATTCTAAAGAATCATTCAAATGCAAAGTGTGTGCCTTAAAATTAAAAAAAAAAAAAAAAAAAAAACCTAAATGGATGGATAAAAGCATTGATCGTTACATCTACCAGTATATTTTAATTTGAATAGGGATCTCTAGAAGTAACCAAGGGGAAAAAAATATTTGCAAGAAAGCATGATGCATGATGCTAGATTGCTAAAGCCAACACCATTAATTTGTAATAAAATAAAATGGAAATTTGTCAGTTACTTAGTTTGGCTAATTACACTTATCAAACTTATATTAACTTCCTAATTCCTAAAGCTTTACTTCACTTACTATTGTGAAAACCCACATGTAGCACATTCTATTTTAAAAGGCAAAGCTAATTCACACTATGTCAAATAACTCTTTAAAGAAACAGCTGAAGGTTATATTGACATGCAGAAAATGAACTGGAAAATTGGGATAATTACTTAGATAAGTCAAGTGAAAAATAATATTAACCCTTGTCCCAATTACTTGAAATTCTAGACAATTAAAATGAATCCTAAAGCAGCAGAACAAGTGTTGCAAACCTCTCAGCCAATTTCTAATAAGTCTATGCCAGAGTATATCATGATTTAGAAAGAAAAATATATTCATAGTTTGTGGCACTATGGATCCTGTATGCTAAACATGTTTTTCACTTGACTTTCCTACTTTGTTGCTAATGAATTGAGACTATTTTCCCGGTCAAAAGTTCCATAATTTTAACTGTTTACAAATCTTTGAGTCTTAGAATATGCATATTTGAAGAAGTGACAGGGATAGCTTTGCTGTTATTAGATAAGGTTTAGAGACTGCCTTATTTTTATACTTTTGGACTTTGATAGTACATATTACACAAATAACTCTTTCTCAGCCTGAATTAATGAAGCATACCAACACCTTTTAGACAACCCTGTCAAACTAGAATGTAGCTAGGAAATATTGCTGACCCAGTGTGGTAAAACTAATACAATTAATAAGTTCTACAAATGGAAACTAAAAGACCACTTCCAAGTCTTGTTTATTTAACAATAACAGCTAATGTACATTGCATAATTAATATAATTCTAATATTGCACTAGTTGCTTTACAGGTATTATATCTTTACATCCTTGCAAAAATGTGATTAGCTAAATTCAACTACAGTCAGTATCCAGATAAAAAGAAAAAGGTTTAGAGATATTGACACTTTTGCATGATCCATTCTGTACATAAAGGGAAGAACATAGATAGTGTTCATCTAGAACCTTAAATTCAATTCCATATTTTATGTGGTTTCTCATGTGTATAATAGATGTTTGGAAGGAGCTAGATGACTCCACTAAAATTATGTGATTTTTTAAAAATTTCATATCTAGAATATTTAGAACATTTAGAATGTGTCCTGAAACAAGAAATTGTGTGCTGGTGGTAGCTTACTTGGAAAGTGATCCCAGGAAGAATAATGGAAGAAATGGTACAGTGAGAGAGAAGAAGAATGTCTTGGGGGGGAAAAATGTTATTTTATTAAACTCTCTGGTGCTATGGATAAGTGGGACACAATTCCACTGGGTATCATCCCAGGATCCTTGTAGAATGTTCCTCAGATGTGAGTCACCAATCAATGGGAACTCTAAGTCCTTTATCAAACACCCTTTTCCCTGGTTGAGGTTTACCTCTGTGGGCATTTACTACTCTGAACTAAGTTGACACTATCTGTATTCTAAGTGGCATTTTATGTCTCTGGAGAAATCCCTGAGGTACAAAACAAAGAGCTACAAGGGCACAAACCTTGAGATATGATGCTGGTAATATGCATGTCAGTGACAGCATTGGCTGGACTGGAAACAGATGGACTGATGGTACCATATGCATCTGCCATTGCCACACTCCCCAGACTCCCATTGGTGCCTCTGAACTCACAGAATCCCTTTCAGATATTTTACGTTTTCAAGGGAATCACAGTGACATCTGTTCGATATGACAAAAGCTACTTTCATGCATGTGTATTTTTTTCAAATAGCTACTAAGTTGTCGGGATATAAGCACTTATATTTACTGAGGTACTTATTCACTACTTAATAAATGAAGCTGTTAGGGTTTTTTTCCCCCCCCCCAATAGTGGGTACAGTAGTGACATGAAAAATATTACTCAAATACAAGGGGCACAATGGGCCAAGAAAATTTTCAGAACTTCTGAAATATCGTATTTTTACCTATTGTACACCACACTGCAAAAGCAGGATGGACCCCCCATTAAAAAATTTGTTTGGTAGTCGAGATTGATGATGTCACACAAACACAAAGGGGGCATAAAACGTCTTACTATTCACATAACAAGGTTTTCTAGGGAGACCAGGGAAGCTCCAGTTAGGTCCAAAAATGGCTTGTGAGAGCAAGAAAAGGATACTGGCTTGAGGTTTTTATGGTAGTTTGGAAACGAAAGCATGAGTATTTCCATACATAGCTTGAATTTCTCACTGGTACCAAAGAAGGGTGTACCTGGCTTTATTATCAGCCTGCCCAGATGTAGGACAGAAAGGGAAGATAAATAAGGATTAAAAGTTGTTATTAGTCATTTTTTTTGAGTCAGGCTCTTTGTTACATTACTTAAGTAAGTTGTTTTTATAATCTAATAAGACTCTAGGATTTAATCTTAATATAGAATAAATTAATGTCATGTATACCATCTGTATACATTTCACTTGGGCATCCAATATCTATTCATTAAGTTAGGCATCGAGCTGAAGGCTATATAATCCTGATATGGTCTCTCATAAAACTTGTAATCTAAATGAGGAGTTCTGTAAATTTAAGCTGGAAACTGTGGTAAATTTTACGAAGGCTACAATGAGGATGATATGTTACTGAGCAAGTATGTAAGGTAGCAGGATATCTACTTTACAAATACGTGGTTTTCTAATGCCTGAAAAAGTTAGTTCTATACTGATTCCTGAAGGAGGGGAAGTAGTGAATCATATAAAAGACTAGGGGAAAATTATTCCAGGTAGACTGAATATTATGGAGAGACAGAAGACAGAGGTTTTCTTTCTTTCTTTCGCTTTCTTTCTCTTTCTTTCTCTTTCTTTCTTTCTTTCTTTCTTTCTTTCTTTCTTTCTTTCTTTCTTTCTTTCTTTCTTTCTTTCTTTCTTTCTTTCTTTCTTTCTCCTTCCTTCCTCCCTACCTTTCTCCTTCCTTCCTTCCTTCCTTCCTTCCTTCCTTCCTTCCTTCCTCCCTTCCTTCCTTTTTTTTTTTTTTTCTGAGACAGAGTCTTGCACTGCCACCCAGCCTGGACTATAGTGGCATTATCTGTACTCACTGCAACCTCAGGCTCAGGCAATTCTCCCTGCTTCAGCCTCCTGAGTAGCTGGGTCTACAGGTGCCCACCGTGATGCTGGCTAATTTTTGTGTTTTTTAGCAGAGACGGAGTTTTGCCATGTTGAACAGACTGTTATTGAACTCCTGACCTCAGGTGATCTGCCTGCCTTGGCCTCCCAAAGTGCTGGGATTACAGGCATGAGTCACTGCGCCCGGCCGGAAGGCAGAGTTTGGAATGAGCTCAATGTGTTCTAGAAACTGAAGGAAGTTTGGTATGATTAAAATTAGTTGCTGACAGGTAGGAACAGCACACTGTGACGTAGGAAGAGTGGGTGAGGGGTTTGGCATTCATTGTAAGTGCTGTGGGAGTCACTGAATGCTTTTTAAGCTGGGAAGCAGTCTGATGTGTTTTTAAACACAGGGCTCTAGAGCTCCCAAGCTGGCAGTACTGAAAATAAAATCATATTGAAAAAAAAAAATGTGATTCTGAGAGTGCAGAGGAAAACTGATTAAAATATAATGCATGTTTCAAAATGAAATATCAACACTGATGAGATTTCTAAAGACTATCCTTTATTTCTGTACTCATGATCATCTAACGTGCACTTCAGAAGAGATTTGGATGGATTGGTAAGGAAAGAGAAGATAATTATTTTCCCAAATAGATAAGCTGATTTAACCTCAAAGATGAATAAGTGTGCTTTATATGTTCTTTTTAAAACCCTATTTATCTATCTGTATAGAGGAAGTTTGAGTGCAAAATAACTATGGATAATATAACTGGACTTTAACCGTCCACGTCTGAAGGCATTGACATTAATTATTTAAAAGGCCTATCAAAAAGTAAGAGATAATTTTCACTGATTTTAAACTATTATTTAATTATTTAAAATGCTACAACAAGTTAAAAACTTAAAAGATTTAGAAAATACTGTGTTATAAATTTTTAAACGTTTTTATTTTGAGTTTTGGGGAGAATGAAAGAAAATACCATGCAATTAAATTATATCTAAAAATGTTTGATATGAACCAGACATTATGGTATGAAAGCATAATTGATGAAAGACCTAACTTCATTAGACACATAGATAAGACATTGACCATCTCGTTTTTAACATTAAATGGAATATGAAAATTTATAAAATGCCAAAGTTGAAAAATAGAATTACATAAACTCTTTATTTCAGAAAACTTGGATAATTTACAGATACAATTTTTTGAGAAAGGGAATTGATTTGAAACCTTCCGAGCATCCTTACCTCCTAATAATTTTGTAGATGTGGTATATACATTCAAAACATTTACCAGACTTAAATGTTTAAGGATTGGGTGACATCCATTATATACTTAGCATAATGCTCTTTAAATTTCCTGACACAAAAACAGAAAAATGTATTTTTTAGATCGTCAGCATTCAGCATACAGTATGCTTAAGAAAAAAAAAAAAAGTATGCCTGACAAAACTTTTTTGTTACTTAGAATTTGCAAAAATATTTTACTTGTAATACAGATTTACACTTTGACATGTGATTAAAAAAAAAAACATAAGAGTATTGAAGTATAGATTTTAATTTCATCTTTCAAATGAAAGTATTAAGACAGATTGGTCTGAGATCTCAAAATAAATTATTGGAAGAGATCCCTTGTTTTGAACTTATTTTTATGGTCACCAGTTAATATGATGAATATGTTAGTTTTTCAACTGCGAAGATTTTTTTATATCAAATACTTATTCATTTTTTAAAGAATGTTTCTCTTTAATTTCAATAATCAAGTTTAAAACAATAGAAGGGAAATCAAACCTTCAAGGTGCTGTTATGGTGAAAGTACTTTGGAAAGTTTGGCAAGCATATGGGTGAGTACTAATAGACTTAGTAGAACTAGAAAATGTCAAATCCTGAAGTGGGTATGAAGGATGATCAAAAAATAGCCTGAACTCTAAAGCAGAATCTTCCACAGACTAAGAAAATACCCGTACCTGGAATGAGAGAGTGGAGATAACTAAATAAGGATTGAAACTTGTTTAAGAAGTTTGATCCTAAGATTTCCTTCCAAACCCATTTCACCTGTTGATTGCTCTTCCCCCAAACAGCTGAAGGTTTACTCATTGGAGAGGGAAAACTAGAGAATCTATCCACTGGGTGACCACAGCCAGAGTTGAGAACGTGAATACAGTATCTAAAACAAGGGAATTTAGTAACTGTGAAAATACCACATGGTGAATGCTGACAGTCCCTAGCATTTTATGCTGAATGCTAGGGATTCTTCAGCATTCTAGAACCAATCTAGCATTTTTAGAACCATAGTCCTTAGTATGTTGTTCTAAGAACCCTGGAAACTAGTCCTTTGCTTCCAAGGCAACATATTAAGAGTATCTTTACTGGGAAATCTGAGTAGTCCACAAAGAAAAAAAAAAAATTATCAATATCAGTAATTTTCCAAAAAAAAAAAAGGTCCAATAAATCATCTTCAGCATGCTCAAATTCAGAATGAACCACTAACTCATTCAGACTTAGATCAGGTTCTTTTAAAGACTTTTATGAGATGTCGCAGTCAGAAAATTAATAGGGAACAATTACCCTTAGCAGGCATTCAATAAGAAAATGAAGAAGATAGAATTAGACAAAAGGAGAAGTTGATCTCCTATGCACTCATGTGACTGAGGCTTCGGCAAATAAACAGAAACTGTGTAGCCTAGACGGCCTTTCAGAGTTGCCTCCAACAAGGACGTAACACTGTCTTGTACCCCTACACATCAGTTAGTACTGCTAGTAAGGATAACTAATACCTGAGTGTTTTTGAACATTCGTGACCAGATGATTTATCATATGACAGCAAATCAGGTGCAACGGGTTAATTGGAGAGTTTGGCAAACCTATCCTGAGAGGAAAATTTGCCTTCATTCCACCTCCGTCCACAAATGGAATACTCTTTTCCAAACATGTGGAAGGCTAGGCATATAGAAGGTATTGGTCTGACTTTATGATGACTGTGGCTTAATTCAATTGATACTCATGATGCTGGAAATAACAAAGAGGGGGCACGGGCTTTCTAATCTTAGTCATCATATATTTTGCATGTGACCACACAATATCCAAAAGATCAATACCATATAAACAAAAGGAAGAGAAATATAGAGACATGAAAATATGGCACGTGGGAAACAAAGTACATTTGCTTAGATGGCTTTTCAGAAATGTTTTATTTTAAAAAGAGAAGAAATTGATGATGTTTGTGATAAGCAGTTAAATAGTGCACAATCAAAATTTGGGGGGTGGGAGAGTCACTGCTACCAAAATCTCACCTTTTAAAGCAAAATAGTAACTTTACTCTCTCTTTTACTCATCTGGAGGGAAATAGGGCTGAAGTTACTCCCTCACATAAAGTCATGGAGTCTGGGAAAAAAAAAAAAAGGTTGAGAGGCTGCACTCTGCTAAGATGCCAGAGATCTTAGTCTTCTTTCAATGATTTGGGTGAATGGCCTGCAAGTGATATACAGAGGTACTTAACGATTGTGAGATGAAGGTGCTGTTCAGTGTACAGTAATCCTTGAGAAGAATGGGGATGGTGGCTGGAAAGGCTTGTATTTGAAACCATTAGGGTGGGATACTCTGTAGGTAAGAGGAACAAAGTAGAAGTGAATGTAAGAATTGGAATGTGTACCTAGAGATTTTATTTGGTGATTGTGTTACTTGTACATGAATGTGTAATTTGGATGAATATTATTTGTGAATGTGGCCTGTAGGCATTGCAACTTTCATGTGGATATTTGTCCAAGTCCAACTATCACATCATTCAATTGGTCACACTGAGAGAGCCGTTGGAATTGTCCTGGTCTTAGTAGTAAGCATTAAGCAGTGTCAAACTCCATCAGGTCTTTAAGTGTTTATTAATCTGATCAAAGAAATTGTGATAATATTGATTCCTAATAATGTCCTGCCTGGCCAGTAAATAAAGTAGATAGTTCCTAGATATTAAAATTAGACTATATTAAGGAAGAATATTCTTCTGTTTGTTTCAGCTAGTCCGGAAGTGACGAAAACTATGCAGGATATACAAAATACCAAGGGGGCTGGTACAGCATTATAAACCTTGCTAACCCAATCTTTTCCAATCCAATTTCAGATTCCAGCCAGCTGCAACTTGCATCCTCACAAAATGTAGCCTAGTGTATATTTACTGCACTGCCACAGGGAAATTAGAGTTTTGATGACATATTTTTATAATCTAATATGGTGCAGTCTAATAGAACTCTTTATTATTATGAAAATGCTCAATGTCTATATGCTCCAGTAGGATAGCCAATAACCACACCTGGCTATTGAATGTTTGAAATGTGGTTAGTGGTACTGAGTAACTAAATTTGTTTTGTTTAATTTTCATCAACTTAAATTTAAATAGCTGTATGTAGCAGGTGACTTCCATATCGAACAATGAAAATCTGGAGGTGTTCATAACCACCAAGAGCATGTTAGTGTGCTATATTTGTAATAACATGTTAATTAACTCATTGAAGGAAGAAGCTCAAGAGATAAAGGACGATTGTGACATATACAACAAACACAGCCTGGTTGATAAATCGAGCAGACACTGATGTCCTAGCCCGATTTTTGAATTTTTGAGAATTATATATAGTGGCATAAATAGAAAAAGTAATCAAACCATTAAAAAATTACCTATAGCAAACACTTTCAATAAACATGTCCAGATAATAGCAGAGATATTTGAATTTGGGCAAAAATTATAATCTTTACTAAAAATTACTTTACACCCTATTTACAATGTCAGAAAAATCTGATTTTCAAGAAACTCTAAGCAGAAACTATTTATTTTTTTAAAAAAAAGAGAGCAGTACCAGAATTAACTCACTTGGATCTTATGATTCTATGATTCAGATGAGATTTGTCATATATGCAGTAAGAAGATATGTAGACTAAAGCATTTTGCAGAAATTTAATAGATCTTCTTAAGGAGGGCTACTTGGCATTCGACTTATCTTCCTCAAGCAGCTGCTCATATGTTCCATATGAAAGAGAGTTGATAACTTCTAAACTGCCCCACCATTGGAGAGCATCAGATAACTCTGAAGACATATTGTCTTAGTATCAGAGAGATATTTGAAGAGGTGATTAAGCAAACTCATTCACAAAGTAGAAGTGGCATAGTCAAACAAATATTAAGGAGCTAATCTCATAGGTAGTCTACTGTATACATGAGCAAGTTATTTCTCTGCTTATTGGGCCAGTAATAGGTTTATTTGAAAACTCTCTGCCCGCATCATTCTGTGGCCTGCAATATTTGCTATTGATTGCATAATTTCCCAAAGTAAGTTATTTATGCATTTTGAGCTTGAGTTCTGTGATGTTCAAAATAGCAAGAATAGAGGTTCCTTCCTGTTGTATTATTTAGTAAGGTACTATGTGGAAAAGTTTCAAGCCTCATATGAAGATGCTAGCAGATAGTCAAGTAATGATTGCTCCTTTTCCTTTCTCTCATTTTAGTAAGTACACTGGTCTTAATGTCTGGGATCAAACACTATTCTGAGTCACTATACAAAGTGATGAAACCATTGAAACACATTTTCACCCCTGTTTTATTCAATGAGTTTTTCATTTGAATGATTATTGCCCTTGTAAGATAAGTAGAATTGACTAATTTAAAGGGGAGCCCAATGCAAATGTTCAGCTTTGATGGAGATGTAAAATATAACAACGTTTTAATTAAGTATACTACACAATACAATGAGGGCCAAGAGCTATAAATAAGCACTTTACTAATTTATGCTCTATTCTTACTTTCTGAGAAATAAGTTTTAAAGAAAGAATACTACCTCTTTCAATACAAACTTTTGTTAGGTTGTCATCTTAGAGAAATGTAGAGAGCCAATTAAAATAATTGCCTCCTCCTCCTTCTTCTTCTTCTTCTTCTTCTTCTTCTTCTTCTTCTTCTTCTTCTTCTTCTTCTTCTTCTTCTTCTTCTTCTTCTTCTTCCTCTTCTTCCTCTTTTTTTAATGAGACAGGTTTTCACTCTGTCACTCAGGATGGAGTGCAGTGGCATGATCTCAGATCACTACAACCTCCACCTCCTGGGTTCAAGTCATTCTCCCACCTCAGCCTCCTGAGTAGCTGGAACTACAGGCACACCACTACACCTGGCTAATTTTTATTTATTTATTTTGTTTATTTATTTTTTGTAAATATGGGATTACAACATGTTGGTCAGGCTGATCTTGAACTCCTGACCTCAAGTGATCCACCTGCTTCAGCCTTCCAAAGTGCTGGGATTACAAGCATGAGCCACTGTGCCTGGCCTAGACCTTTTTCTTTTTGATTACCTTGACAGTCTGGAAGTGTGCTGGTCTGGTATTTTGTAGATTGCCCAATATAAACATGTTTTTTCTTATAAAACTGAGGTTGTGAGTTATTTGGGAGGAAGACTATAGATGTAAAGCATCATTTTCACTACATCATATCAAGTGTATACCATCAACATGATTTATGAGTGGTGACGTTGACTGTGGTTACCTATCTTAGGTTGTATCCATCCAGGTTCTCAATTGTGAAGTTATTATTTCCCCCCTTATTATTACTTTACACTTGGGAGGAAGTCACTATGCACAGGAATGAGCATATGCTCCCACATTTAAGGGTGCAAAACCTACATACATCCTATGACATTATTCTGCTTAAGAAATGTGTCTCTTTCTTTCATGTATTAATGTGCTCATTCATTTGTTTATACCAGATTAAACTTACATATATTTATTTTTCATACTTGAGGTTATAATTCAGTATTACTGGCCGGGCGCTGTAGCTCATGCCTGTAATCCCAGTGCTTTGGGAGGCTAAGGCAGATGGATCACCTGAGGTCAGGAGTTCGAAACCAGCCTAGCCAACATGGTGCAATCCGTCTCCTCCAAAAATACAAGTATTAGCTGGACGTCTTGCCAGGCGCCTGTAATCCCAGCTACTTGGGAGGCTGAAGTATGAAAATCTCTTGAACCCAGGAGGCAGAGGTTGCAGTGAGCCAAGATCATACAACTGCACTCCAACCTGGGCAACAAGAGAGAAACTCTGTCTCAAAAAATAAACAAATAAATAAAAATAATTAATTCACTAATTATTTAATTAATTGATTGAATTCAATGCAATAAGTAACTCAATTAAATTTGATGCAATGATTAAATCAATTGAATTAAATGCACTAATTAATTAATTCAGCAACAAATGGATGTTCATTTGTCCCAGGACCATTTGCTAAAAAGATTGTCATTTTTCCCACTGAATCACATTTGTCCGTTTGTCACAAATGAGGTGATTATATTTGTGTCAGTCTATTTCTTAGCTTTCTGTTCTGATCCACTAATGTATGTGTCTCTTCTTTCTCTATACCGTATTGATTTCTGTGTAGCTTTATAGGTCTTGAAGCTAGGTAATGTCAGTTCTTCAACTTTGTTCTTCAGCATTGTACTGGTTATTTTGGGTCTTTTGAATTCACCGATAAACTTTAGAATCAGTTTAAATACATTCACAAAATATCGTGCTGGAATTTCGATTTTGATTATGTTGTGATACAGCCAAAAAGAATTGACACATTGGCTGGGCATGGTGGCTCACACCTGTAATCCCAGCACTTTGGGAGGCCGAGACGGGCAGATCATGACGTCAGGAGATTGAGACCATCCTGGCCAACATGGTGAAACCCCATCTCTACTAAAAACACAAAAATTAGCTGGGTGTGGTGGCGCTCGCCTGTAATCCCAACTACTAGGGAGGTTGAGGCAGGAGAATCGCTTGAACCAGGGAGTCGGAGGTCACAGTGAGCTGAGATCATGCCACAGCACTCCAGCCTGGGCGACAGAGTGAGACTCTGTCTCAAAAAAAAAAAAAAAAAAAAAAGTTGACACACCAAAAATATTTGTCTTCCAATCCATGAATGCACTCTTTCTCCATGAGTTCAGCTCTTTCACTTTTTATCAGAGTTTTGTATTTTTCCCACACATAAATTCTATTCATAGTTAATTATGTTTATGCTTAAATATTACATATATTTGATACTATTATAAATGCTGTTTGGTTTTTAATTTCAAATTTGAATTATTTATTGCTGGTATATGGGAAAGCTATTGACTTTTATATAATAACCGTGTATCCTGCAACCTTGCTATAATCATGTATTTGCTCCAGGTGTCTTTTCAATTTATTGTTTTGGTTTTTTTTTAATAGATAATCAAAGTTTCATTTCTTCTTTTGTAGGATGTATACCTTTTATTTCCTTTATTGTCTGATCTTAGGGGAAAAGCATCCAGTTTCTCACCACATAATAGAATATTAGCTGTACATTTTTTCAAACAAGTTGAAGAAGTTCTCTGTTGTTAGTTTGCTCAATGTTTCAATCGCGAATAGATGTGGGATATTTTTCCCAATGCGTTTTTTTTCATCTGTTGATATGTTCATATGTTTTTAACCCATTAATATGATAGATAACTTTTTAATTGATTTTTCAAATGTTGAAATGACCCGGCATAACTGTAATAAATCTGATTCAACCGCGATATTTAACTAATTTTATGGATTGATTGATTTAATTTGTTAATATAGTGTTGAGAATATGTTTTGTCTACATCATAAGAGTTATTCATCGGTAGCTTACCTTTCTTGTAAAGTTTTTATCTCGTTTTAGTATTAGAGTAGTTTTGGTATCAAAGAAGCGTTAGGAAGATTTCTTCTGCTTCTATTTTCTGGAAGTGATCGTAAAGAATTTTTATCACTACTTCTTTGAATGTTTGATATAATTAACCAGCAAAACCATCTTGGCTTGGCGTTTTCTATTAATTATTGTTTCTATTTATTTAATAAATATATATTTATTCAGAAAACCTGTCTCTTCATTTGTGAATTTTAGTAGTTTGTGTCTTTGAGATAATTTACCTATTTCATCAAAGTCAAATTTGTATGCATAGAGTTGTTTATTATATTCCTTTATTTCTTTTTTTTTTTTTTTTTTAAATTTATTTATTATTATTAAACTTCAAGTTGTAGGGTACATGTGCACAACGTGCAGGTTTGCTACATATGTATACTTGTGCCATGTTGGTGTGCTGCACCCATCAACTCGTCATTTACATCAGGTATAACTCCCAATGCAATCCCTCCCCCCTACCCCCTCCCCATGATAGGCCCCGGTGTGTGATGTTCCCCTTCCCGAGTCATTTCTTGATGTGTAGATGGGATCAATAGTGATGACCCCTCTTTTATATATAATATTGATAATTTATGTGTTCACTCTCTCCTCTTTCTCACTCTCTCTCTTTTTGTTGTTGTCATTGTTGTTAACCTAGACAGAGTTTTGTCAGTTTTATTGGTATTTGTTTTAAAAAACAGTTTCTCATTTTGTTGATTTTCTCCACTTTTCCCTTAATTTTAATTTCATTGATTTTTACTGGAATTTTTATTTATTTTATTCTGCTTGCTTTTAGCTCATGTTGTTCTTCTCTCCCTAGGCTACTAAGGTAGAAGTTTAGATTACTTATTTTAGGTCTTTCTTTTATTCTAATATAAGCATTCAATGATATGTCCCACTAAACACTGCTCTGACTGCATCTCATGGATTAGTGATAAGTTGCTTTTTCATTTTAGATAAAAATGCTTTAAATTTCTCTTGACACTTCTTCTTTGACCCATGTGTTGATATTTAGTGAAATAGATTTTAATTTAATTTTTTGTTTTTTTGAGACAGCCTTGCTCTGTTGCCTAGACTGGAGTACAGTGGTAAGAACATGACTCACTGCAGCCTCAACCTCCTGGGCTCAAGCAATTCTCCTGCCTTAGCTGGCCAGGTAGCCGGGACCATAGATATGTACCGCCATACCTGGCTAATTTTTTATTTTTTTATAGAGACAGGCTCTATAAAAAATTTTGCCCAGGCTGGTCTCGATCTCCTGGGCTCAAGTAATCCTCCTGCCTCAGCCTCCCAAAGTTTTGGGATTATAGATATGAGCCACTATGCCTGGCTATCGTGTGTTTTTAAATCTACAATTAATTTGGATTTTTGAGCTAACTACCTGTAATTAATTTCTAGTTTGATTACATCATGGTCTGAAAGCATATCATGTAGGATTACGCTTTTTAAAAAAAGAGCTTTATTTATGTATAACTGAAATCCATAAAATTGGGCATATTTATTGTACACAATTTGATGAATTTAGCGATTTGCATACACATGTGAAATGATCAGCAAAATCAAGATAATAAATATCTATCATCTCCTAAAGTTTTATCTTGCCCCTTTGTGTATGTGTTGAGAATATGTAACATGAGATCTACACTTTTAAAAAAATTTAAGTGTACGATAGTGTATTGTTAACTCTAGGCACTATGTTTTACAGCAGATCTCTAGAACTCATTCATCTTGCACTCATCTGTACATCCATTGAACAATTATTAAGTTTATTAAGGTGTGTTTTATTGCCCAGAGTGTGGCTTTCTTGATAAATATTCCATGTGAGATTGAGAAAAAAACGTGCATTATGCTATTGTTGAATCAAGTATTTTATAAATGTCAATTAGATCAAATTGATGGTGCTATTCAGGTCAACCACATCTTTACTGCTTTTCTGCCTCCTTGATCTATCAGTTGCTAAAAGAGGGGTCCTGAAGTCTGAAAATATAATAATTAATTTGTCTATTGCTTCTTGAATTTCTATCAGTTTTTGTCACATGCATTTTGACAGTCTGTTGTTATGTGCATACATGTTAAAGATTATTATGTCTCTTGGAGAACTGACTTCTTTATCATTATTATGTGATAACTCTCTGTACCCCTGAAAATTTTGTTTCTTTTGAAGTCTGCTTTTTTTAAGTATTAAGATAGCTATTCTAGCTTGTATTTGATGAGCATTAGCATGTGTATTGGTTTTCTAGCATTTTCATAACAACTTGACACAAATTAGGTGGTTAATAAAAGAACAAATTTATTTTCTCACAGTTGTGAAGGCCAGAGTCCAACTCAGAGTGTTGGCAGATCTGTGTTCTACTTGAAAGCTCTAAGGATGAACCCTTCTTTGTTTCTTCTAGTGTCTGCTGGCTCCAGGCATTGCTTGCCTGTGGATGCATAATCTTTAATCTCTGCCTCCATCTTTACCTGGCCTTCCCCTCTTCCTTGTGTGGCTCTCCTCTGTGTGTCTCCTATAAAGAAACATTGGATTTAGTGTCTACTGAGACATCTCAGTAGATGAACCTTATCTGGAGAAACTTAACTAACAACTGTAAAGACCCTTTTTCTAAATAAAAGGAAATCACAGGTTTTAGGGATTAGGACATTAATATATCTTTTGGGGGATTCATATTCATTCAATCTATTCCAGCATGGCATATATTTTTCCATCTCTACTTTGAACCTATAAGTGTCTTTAAAAAAATAAAATAAAAACAGAAATAACACAAACAAATGAAAAATATTCCATGACCATGGATAGGAAGAATCAATATCATGAAAATGATCATACTGCCCAAAGTAATTTATAGACTCAATGCTGTTCCTATCAAAATACCATTGAAATTCTTCACAGAACTAGAAATAAAAACCATTTTAAAATTCATATGGAACAACAACAACAAAAAGCCTGAATATCCAAGGCAATTTTAAGCAAAAAAGAACAAAGCTGGAGGCATCATGTTACCTGACTTCAAACTACACTACAGGGCTACGGTAACCAAAGCAGCATGGTACTGGTATGAGAACAGACACACAGACCAATGGAACAGAATTGAGAACCCAGAAATAAGACCACACACCTACATCTATCTGATCTTCAAACCTAACAAAAGCAATGGAGAAAGAATTCCCTGTTGAATAAAGGATGTTGGGATAACTGGCTAGCCATATGCAGAAGATTGAAACTGGACCCCTTCCTTATACCATATGCAGAAATTAACTCAGGGTACGTTTTAAAGACTTAAATGTAAAACTCAAAACTATAAAACTTTGGAAGACAATCAAGGCAATACCATTCAGGACATAGTCACCAGCAAAGATTTCATGATGAAGATGCCAAAAGCAATAGCAACAAAAGTAAAAATTGACAAATGAGATCTAATTAAACTAAGGAGCTTCCACATAGCAAAATAAACTATCAAGAGTAACAGACAACCTATAGAATGGAAGAAAATTTTTGCGAATTATGCGTCTGACAAATGGCTAATATCAAGTATCCATAAGGAATTTAAACAAATTTACAAGAAAAAAAACAACTCCATTAAAATGTGGGTAAAGGACATAAACAGGCACATCTCAAAAGAAGACATACACATGACCCACAATCATATGGAAAAAAAAAACCTCAATGTTACTAATCATTAGAGAAATGAAAATCAAAACCACAATGAGATACCATGTCATACCGGTCAGAATGGCTATTGTTAAAAAATCAAGAAATAACAGATGCTGGTGAAGTTGTGAAGTAAAATGAAATGCTTATACATTGTTGGTGGGAGTGTAAATTAGTTCAACCATTGTGGAAGACAGTGTGGCAATTATTCAAAGACCTAAAGACAAAAACACGATTCAACCTAGAAATCTCATTACTGGGTATATATCTGCCAAAATATAAATATTTCTATTACAAAGACATATGTGCATGTATGTTCACTGCAGCACTATTCACAATAGCAAAGACATGGAATCAACCTAAATGCTCATCAACAATAGACTGAATAAAGAAAATGTGGTACAAATATACCATGAAATACTATGTAGCCACAAAGAATGACAGCATGTCCTTTGCAGGGACAGGAATGGAGCTAGAGGTCATTATCTTTAGCAAACTAACATAGAAACAGAAAACCAAATACCACATGTTTTCACTTATAAGTGGGAGCTAAATGATGAGAACTCATGGACACATACAGAGGAACAACACACAATGGTGCCCATCAGAGGGTGGAAGGTGGAAGGAAGAAGAGGATCAGGAAAAGTAACTCATGGGTACTAGGCTTAATACCTGGGTGATGAAATAATCTGTACAACAAACCCTCATTTACCTATGTAACAAACCTGCACATGTACTCCTGAACTTAAAATAAAAGTTAAAAAAAAAAAAAGAAAGAAAGAAAACAAAAATAATTTGTGAGTTTCTTGGAGGCAACTTATAGCTGGATCTTGTTATGGGTCTTTTTGAGGGGGCTTTTGTTGTTCTTGAAACCCACGCTGGTACTCTCTATCCTTTAACTAGTGTATTTAAACCATTCATATTTAAAATGTTTATTAATATAATTTGTTTAATACCTACTAGGTTAATAAATAATTTTTCTATTCATTGTTAGTGCTCTTTTTAAATTTTTTTCTTCTTGTTTTGCCTTCTCTAGTTTTAACTGAATATTTTACATTATTTTGTTTTATCTCCTCTCTTAGCATTTTAGCTATACTTTCTTTATATGTTTGCCATAGATTTCACAATAGACATTTAGAATTAATCTAATCTCACTCTCAATCTAATCTCACTCTTGAATAACAACTAACTATTTAATGGGTAATGCAGTGACCTTATTACAGAGTATTCCCAATTCTTCCATCCAGTCACTTATGACATTAGTGCTATTTATTTCACTTATGTATATAGTGTAATCATTGAAGACATTATTATTACTTTAAGCAGTTGTCTATTATATCAGTTATGAATAAAGCAAATAAAATTCTTTATTGATTTATACTTTGATGACTTTCTTATCTTTATTTAGACTGAAGTTTGAAAATATCTCCCCTTCATTCTCCATGAAAAACTTCTTTTTTTTTTAACATTTCTTACAGTGTAAGTCTACTGGTGATGAATTTCCTCATTTTTTTTGAGAAATTCTATTAATTCTCCTTCAATTTTGAAGGATACTTATGATGGTTATAAAATTCTAGTTTTCTTTTTTATTGTCTCCCAACATTTTGCATATTTTACTCTGCTCACCTCTTGCTTGCCGGTTTCAGAACAGAGTTAAAGCAATTGTTAGTTTTGTCCCTCTGCAGCTATTGTTTAAGTGCTCCTGTCAGTTTATTTCTCTGGTGGCCTCTGCTCTTGGTAAACAGATCTTGGCTATACTTCACTATATTTACCTTTTTTGAAAAGAGATTTCAGGGTAGTGTTTGCCCTGTAACCTCAATTCTTTGGTGGGTCTAAGAAATCTCATTTGTTTTCAATTTGTTTAACTTATTTATTGTTGCAGTATGAATGATAACTTTAAGCCTCTGTACACACAGGAGTGGAAACTGAAAAGTATATATTGACTTTTAATATGATAATAACCTGGGAGTTATACATGGTATCACCTTTTTATGCAGTCAATCAATGAATGTGTCCTGTTATTTTTACCTTTTAATTATTTCTTCTTTTCATTCCGGTCTGGATTTCTGTTCTGTCTACATTTACTGTTCTTTCCAGTTTATTCTCCACACTGAAACTTACCTGCTTATTGCCTTTAACATACATTCCAAAACTCATAATATAACCAAGGACAACACAAATCCTCTTTTTGTCATGTGCCTGTCTTTGCAGCCCTCCATATTTCTAACTCCAGACCTCTAGCCACATAGTTTAGCAAAATATAGTATAGTACACCCTAGTTATCCTAAACAGCATAAATACCTTGCTATAATTTAATTCAACGCACAAATCTCTTATTTGTAATTTTTTTTTTTTTTTTTTTTTTTTTTTTTTTTTTTTTTTGAGACGGAGTCTCGCTCTGTCGCCCAGGCTGGAGTGCTGTGGCGCAATCTCGGCTCACTGCAAGCTCCGCCTCCCGGGTTCACGCCATTCTCCTGCCTCAGCCTCCCGAGTAGCTGGGACTACAGGCGCCCGCCACTGCGCCCGGCTAATTTTTTCTATTTTTAGTAGAGACGGGGTTTCACCATGGTCTCGATCTCCTGACCTTGTGATCCGCCCACCTCGGCCTCCCAAAGTGCTGGGATTACAGGCGTGAGCCACCGCGCCCGGCCTATTTGTAATTATTAAAGACATTTTACATATGGCTTTTTAATTTTAACTCTAAAACACTTTTTAACTTTAACTTATAGACAGTATAACTTTTTTTATACTGTCTGATTTGTGTGTACACATTCAAATATTTACAAGTTTTTAAATCTTCATGGTTTTTCTACCTGAAATACAGTCTATAGAATTTCCTTTAGTGGCAATCTGCTGGGAATTATCTCTATTGTTATGTTTTGTGGAAAATGCTTTTATGATTCTCTTTCTTCATCAGCGCATATGCTAAGACTAGAATTTTAGCTTACCAGTCATTTTTACTGAAATAGATTGAGTGTGCCATCTTTCTGTCTTCTGACTTCTCTTGCTCCTTGTAAGAAATCAGCTACATTTTACATGTAAACTCATTCTTTTCTTTCCTTTTAAATTATCTGCTGTCTCTTTGTATCTCTGTAATATATTCTAGGTAATTTCTTCATTTCTATATTCCATGTTATTAATTCTCTTTACTGATGTCCAGTTACTGGTAAAATATTCAATGAAGTATTTAATTTAATGTATTGAATTGTAATATTTGTAATATTATAACTTGATTTCTTATTTTTTTTTCATTTTTTACTAAATTTCTCACTTGCTTTGGAACTTTATTCATTTTGAATAACAATAACAAATTGTTATTCAGTTTGTTAACTCTTGAGAAGATGAGACCCTTTTAAGTGAATTTACATTTGCTTTTATTAATTGCTTGGGTCTGCTAGTAGTCTGGGACCCACCTTTAATTGGCTTGGGGATCTACAGATTACTTAGGTAGTGAGAATTTAGGCTATGAATCTACATGAACACGCTATTGATTTCCTTATTTCTTCCTTCCACTCTCCCTCTCTTCTTTCCTTTCCTTACTTCTCTTCTACCTTCCTTCTTTCCTTTGCTTCTTTTTCTTCCTTAGGCACCACAGTTTTAACCAGGAAAAATTTATTGTCTTTCTCTTTCTAGTGCATACTAGAAAATCTTACACATTAGGGCTACTAAGTATGTAGTCCTTTGTGGGTCTATTAGAATTTCCCACAGAGGCATGAGCTAGACCTTATTTTCTGCGCCCCAAGTCTTGCAAGGCCATAAAACTTATGCTAATATTGACTCAATTTTGTGAATACTATAATGTTTAAAGCTCATGTTTGGCTCCGCATATTACCTGTCATTTGCTCCTTTTTTAGTGTGATTATTTTTCACTTTTATTTTTCAATTTTTAATATTTATTTTTACTACAAATATAATATGCTATATTTCAATTTGTTTCCAATAAGAAAGCTGATCTAAGTAACAAGTCACCTATACTGTTGGCAATGGCATGCCTGAACTACTATATAATAAATATGTTAATGTTTTGCTTATACAATTGTACTTTTTTTTCTTTTTTGTGCAAATAAAATAGATTTAATACGGCTAATTCTTCCCATTTGTTACATTGTTGTGTGGATTCTGGAATCAGAATCCCTGAGTTAAAATCCTGGCCCTGCCATTAACTATATCACTTTAGATAATGTACTTAATTTTTCTAAGCTGCAATTTCTTTATCTACAAAGTGGAGTTGACAGTAATATCTGCTTTGTAGGGTTGGTATGCAGATGAAAAGCATTTAGTATATTATTTAAAAGATGAAATTCATGTCACAGAGAAAGTTATCTTTGTTAACTATTATTATTTCTTTAATTTCTTCTAAGCCTAGGTAGTTTTTTCTACTCTAATTATAATGCTCAACTATTAGTAATGCTGTCTGTTCAGAGGAGTTTACTCTTTGATGAATAATCAATTAATTCATATTTCTATACATTTGAATACACAGAATAACATCTGAATTTTAGTTAATTAATTAATTTATTTTTTGAGACCGAATCTTGCTCTTGTTGCCCAGGCTGGAGTGCAATGGCACAATCTTGGCTCACAGCAACCTCCTCCTCCTGGGTTCAAGTGATTCTCCTCCCAAGTAGCTGGGATTACAGGCATGCGCCACCACGTCCGGCTAATTTTGTATGTTTTGTAGAGATGGGATTTCTCCATGTTGGTCAGGTTGGTCTCGAACTCCCAACCTCAGCTGATCTGCCTGCCTCGGCCTCCCAAAGTACTGGGATTATAGGCATGAGCCACCACACCCAGGTCTAATTTATTTATTTATTAAATAGTCAATGAGTTATTTTGATAGTGTTTAACAAATATTTGTCCACTCCATGAGTTTCTTTCATTATTGATCTTACCATTGAATTATATTTTAAAAAGACCTCTTCGGTGGTTTAAAGTTTTGTCTGTTTTAGGACAGTCACAGAATGTGATGCCAGATACCAGCCATTTTTTTGACTTAAATTTCAAGTATGACTTTGAAGGCAACCAATGAAATAGAATTCAAAACGGTGTTAGAATTTTAATGCTGAGATGAAAGTTGATCTTAAATTCGTTGACCTGTGGATTGATCACTAGGGCAAAATGGAAGTGAGGAGTCTTCACTTCTTAATCTTATTTCACTTGACTCTCTATTTTCTGAGATTGTTAATGTGTTAAGCACAATTATTTGAAAAATCAGAGTGTAAGATGTAATGCCGTAGGTTCATGCAGCGTTCATTTTGAGTCATAATTAGTGTAATTTTTATCTTGTGTACTTTTTTCGGTTTTGAAGGAAGAATAGTCACTTTCTAGCTCATGGTTGATATGCTAGATTAATAGTAATTATTGACTCCAAATCTGGGTAACACTTCTAAGTTAACTGTTTTCTCCCCCAGTTCTGACTTTTTTCCTGTTAACCTCCAAGTATGACAAGAAGTTATATAGTTAGTTATGAGGGCATTCCTTTATTCCTGAAAAGAGTTGAGGACTTGTTTTATTTCCACAATTGTTGCTAACATTTTTGTCATGCCATTTTTGAAAGGCTTATAAAGACATATTTCATTTCTTATTTGAATATATTTTTCCATTAACTCTATCTTAAATAAATACTATTCATGTTATGTTACTTTTTAGCCTTGTATAAGGAGACAAAATAATTCCCCAGAAAAATGCTTAATGATAATAAAAATAAATGCTGGCTAGGTTTTAGATATTGCAATGGTGAAAAAATGTAATTGTGTAACTAAATTGCTGCAATAAACCACAGGTGAGAATGAAAGGTGACATGATGGCAACATATTACATTATTTCGTAGATGTTTTGCATCATACTTCTAATGGGAAAATCATCAAGTCAACGCAAATCATAAAAATATCCAACTTGTAGACTCTTTGTTCTCTTCTTATGATTTCTAGGGTATTTAATTAGCCCTGGGATAGTTTAATAGGCAAATATGAATATAAGACCCCTTTACATTTCTTTTTTTTTCTTTTAGAGACAAGGTCCATCTCTGTCCCCCACGCTGGACTGCAGTGGTACAGTCCTAGCTCATGGCAGCCTCAATCTTCTGGGCTCAAGTGATCCTCCAGGTAAACAAAGAACTTGGCATATGAAACAGGTATATTGAAAGCGGAAAAGGTAAACTAATAAAAAAGAAGCATAGAGGTAAGTATTTACAAAAACTGTTTATATTTAGGAGTCATAATTATTTTTATGATTAGAAACAATTTACAATCACAAAACTGATATTAGAAGTGCTTACATATTTCACATGTAATAAGTGTTTATTATTTGTGAAGACAATTCTTAATATATGTAACATTATATTCACTCATTAGAAATTGACCATTTAAGTTTCCAAATAGTACATATTCTTTTCACAAAGTCATTTTCCTAAATGAAAATCTGAGTGCTATTCTAGAATACAACAGTGCATAGTTTAAAAATAAAGATAAATCACTATTGTTTAAAAATCAAGTTGAAACTTCTAGGGGAAATTGCATCATTGCTGCAGTTCATATCTGTCAAAAATTGCTGGTTTCTCTAGAAGGAAAAACAAAACTGACAGATTTGAAGGCAATCTCTGTATAGGAATACTCAATTACATTCTTCTGCTCACTGTTTAATCATATTTTAAATTCTCATTTAAAATCGTGTAATTCTGATAACCTTATGATGTTTAGGCATGTATAGGTTAAATATTAACATACAAGAAATATAATATTCACTATTTTTATAAAGTACACACATTTTATTCTTGAAAACTATATGCGGAATTAGTAAATTTATGTTGTATGTTCAGTTCTTATGCTAGTTAAATTCTGTCAAAAGTTTAGGAGTTTTTGATACACTGAAAAGTTAGTATTTTTTAAAAACTATATATATAAGATATCACAGGCTATAATATTAAGGGCTGTAGTTGAATATGAATTTAGAATTTTTGGTACAACAAATCACCCAGTATATTCCAGTTTTGGTCAAAGCGCACTGAAAATCCGTGACCACATTTTTTTAAATACAGAAGACACTGAAAAGCCTTAAAACAAAGGAAAGCTAAACAAAGGGTATGTGGGTAGTGGATGTGATTTTAAAGAGTTATTAGAAGACCATATCATTGATTTAGACTTTGCTTGGTGTCTGGGCCATTAAGAATCATGGGATACGTTTCATGGTACCTGTGTAAACTAACAGCATCTAATGGAAATGCTTTTATTCCTGTCAATATCGCATGCTGAAACTAAAATATTATTATAGGGATACTCAACCTAAAAAATGCTTAGAAAACAAAGTAAGTTTGGTTACCACCTCACAATTGGCTGAGTCTACCTGTTATATTCCTGGTGAGGGACAGAGTGAAGAGTCACAGGTTTCCACAACTTAAAAAATCTATTTCAAATTAAGCATTATTTACACTCAAAAGACATAGAGACTGGTACCTGACTCTGAGATGACTGCCCTTAGCATAAAAAAAATGGAAAGCCTTCTCTTATCCTCTGGGAATAATACATAAATCATACAACATACAGGAGGATAACACTAAGGTTTACGTTTCTTATCATGATACTGATTCGAAGTTGATAAGGAAGAATCTTTTTGAGGAGGCTGTGAGGATAGCTTTGTTCACAGGGGTTCGAACAATCCCTGTGGGAACTGTCCCTGTCAAGATGCAGGGCTCTGGAAGTCAAGTCAATCGCTTTATTGGAAACTCAATATAGTATGCTATCTACCATTGTTAGGGAGAAACACTACCTGCGGTTTTCCAGTTTTTGTGATGGTGAAAGATGAGCAAAAGAGGAGAGAGATAAGTCAGAACATAGCTGCAGCCATATTTCTAAATATATCCCTGCCAAGCACAGAGCAGCAGGCAAGGCCCATGCCAAGGCTTGTCAGACAGATTTAGCTAGTAAAAAATGACAAGTCCCTTTTAGATTCAAACATTTTATTACTTGGCCAGAAAAAGGAAGAACAGCAAAAGGAGACAATGCACTGTGCTCTTTGTCCCCCACACTCAAAAGTGTAAAACTCAAACAACAAGGGCTAGTTGACAATGCAGTGAAAGGGACACTCTGTTCTTGAGCACTCAATGCTAGAAGGTTGTTAAGTATGTTTATGGACTGCAGCTATAACCTAAGGGGCACAGAGCCGAAAGCCTCATTCCTCATCAGAACCTGGGAAATAATGAGAAACGGAGGCATGACAGCCTCCCATGTGATATAAGAAGGTGAGTAGATACGACCTCATGGCATTTTCTCATATCCTTTTATGAGAAGGCTTTTGTCTTCTAGAAAGCTCGTAAGTTGTTCCACCAAGGCTCAGACTAGCTGTGGTTCAAACTTTTGCCTACATGGCCTATATGGATGGACACATGCAGAGGCACCAGGATGCCACAATTTATTTGTTCCCCTATAATACCAATGAAATCTAGATTTCCAATTGCATACTATGTGTCTTGAGCATGATTTTCTTTCTCATTTTTTTGTGATGTTTCATTTATTCTTCACTCATCAACACACATGCATGCACATGCATTCACACACACAGATATATGAGAACAAAAATATTAAAATTACGTATAAAATACTTACTAAAATTACCATGGTGCCAGTAACAATTTTTCCCAGGTAGGTGAATACATATAACATTATAACCCTCAAGCCTGTGAATGGGGGCAATTGAAATTATATTAACACAAAGCAATTTGAAGGTCAAATCTTGCTGTCATAATTTTCTACCTTATATACTATCTTTGGGTAGATTACAAAAAAAAAAAAAAAATGGCCACAATTTTCTCCTCTCTCTATTCATTCTCATTGCAAAGGGACTTTAAGAGGTAAAATCTATGTCTTAAACCTTTTAAATTGGGTTAGTCTAATGATATAATTTTGCTAATAGAAGACACAGAAGAGATAGGGTGCCAGTTCTAGGCCAGGTTGTCAAGAGGCCTTGCATGCTTTTCTCTCTGTTCCTTAGAACCTTAATACCAAGATGTGTGGCCAGAGGCCATTATTACTAAATATATGTGTATGTGTATGGCATCACCCAGCAGATAACCAACCTGCAGTTGCATGAATGAGGCCTATGAGATCAAAAGAACTGCCCAGTAATCCCAGCTCCAAATAACGAGCATGCATATTAGCTTCTTTAAGCCAAGAAGTTTTGGCCTGGTTGGTTATGTGGCAATAAAATAACTAACACAACTATGTATTCACTGGTAGAAGGAAAGGTACTCTATGAAGGGATACCTTTTGGATACTGAAAGAGTTAAACGATGTTTGTACCTAATTATGAGAGATTTCCCAAATTTTCATGTGTGCTCCATTAAAGGTAGTTTTGTAATTTCTAAAATATGTCATTCCAAATGATAATCAAGTCTTAAAACTTTATTCTCTTTTGGATGCAGACATTTAATGTCTTCATTATTATTGTTGTAATTGTATGAGTGTTACTTCACTACTGCAGCAATGATTAAAAGGACAACCAGTACAGTGGTAATTTTAATAAGACTCATACAAGACATTTGACTATGCTTGATGACTGTAACTCTTTCAAACTGCGAGTTAGGTAACCAACGATTTTTTAAAAGTCTACTCAGTCCTTTTTTATTCTACAATGAAAGTCAGTGACCTGGCCAACCGTGGTGGCTCACGCCTGTAATCTCAGCACTTAGGGACGCCGAGGAGGGCAAATCACCTGAGGTCAGGAGTTCAAGACCAGCCTGGCTAAAATGGTGAAACCCTGTTTATACTAAAAATGCAAAAAATTAGTTAGGCATGGTGGTGGTGCATGCCTGTAATCCCAGCGATTCAGGAGGCTAAGGCAGGAGAATCACTTGAACCCGGGAGGCGGAGGTTACAGTGAGCTGAGATTGTGCCATTGCACTCCAGCTTGGGCAACAAATGTGAAACCCCATTTCAAAAAAAAAAAAAAAAAAGGAAAGAAAAGAAAAAAAAAAGCGGGGGGAGGGAAGAAAGTCAGTGACCTGTAAAAAGTAATGAACTGAGAAATGGATTTTAGGTGATGGTATAATAGCTTTTAAGTTTACCTTCTCATTTTAATAATAGGGTTACACTGGATCTTGAATCAGATAACTTTGTTGAATTTTTAATTTTATTTTTAATAAACATTTATAATTTAATTTTTTAAGATTTTATTGTTTAAGATTTAATTTTACTTAAAATATTAAGTAAAACATGTAATACATATTTTTCAACAATTTAATTTAAAAACTTTTTATTGATATGTAATGATTTTGAAATTTATTCATCATATGTAATTAGCAATATTAGAATTCTTAACCAACACTTTCACTTTAGCATATGTAACTCATAACAATAAAAATGCATACATTTGAATATTTTCAAAATGTACAATATCTTTTGTATCACACTGACTTATGTCACTAATATGAAGATAAAATAGAAAGTGTCTAAATGGTCTAGAATTTCTGATTTAATTTGTACCACTTAATTGTGTAAAATTAGAAATACTTTCCAGGTCTGTTTTAAAATATTTACTGTGTTTCAACTATAAAACTATGTCTTGCTCTCTAGCAATGGAGGGGATAATTAAGTGGTTCTTCTTTTTAGGCAAAAATAAACATGAAAAATAAAACATTGTAACTGAAATTAAATACCCTACTTCCCTGTCTTCTTTCTAGCTCATTCTCACTGAAGAAATTAAATCAATTCATCAGGCAAGGCAGACAGATAAGCAGAATTCTTAATCAACAAGACACTTTACTGAATTTTTAAAAATCTTGTCTGCTTTTAGCACATTTAGATTTTATGCCTTGAACTGTTATTAATTAGAGAATATGGTGCTAATTATTAGCTATTTCAGTTATCTCAGAAATTAATGACTTTCTTTCAATTAATATTCTAACTTAGTAAGACAATTATTTAGTTGAGGCCTTGATTATGAATTCAATCATTTAAAACTATAAATCTTGATGCATCACAAAGCTTTCAAAACGTGAGATGGGTATAAGGTTTTACCATACATACAAACTGACAAATTATCCTGCCACAGTTTCCTAGATGCTGACAGAAGATACAGATGGAACTCTTTAGTCAGAGATCGCTCACATCACAGCAAGCAGCATGAGCTTCAAGTTTATATTGCTTTCTCTTATCCTCCAAGTCCCTGAGGAGTGACATGGAGTGGCCCAGGTACATGTTGTATACGCAGTAGGTTTATGTCACAGATGAGGAACCCCAAGCTTAAGGAACTGATTTTTAATAACAGGTGCAAGCAAAATGCTTCAAAAGGTAGAATTTTTTGAAAGGATACTGAAGAATGAACAAATATGCCTTCTGCTTAAGAAGGAGATGCTACCTGTACCTTTCAAAGTACTTCACTATATAGGCAATAACAGTTTAGAAAAGAAACTGTCAGTGCTTCTGCTTACAAAACATGCAATAGAAAACCATTTAGAAAATTGTCTCCTAACAAAACTGTGGTATCTGAGTAGAAAAAAAAATAGGTCAATACTGTTGATAAACAAAACAACAATATTTAATTTAAGCTATAGTATAAATTTAAAAGTATTTATTAATAAATTGAGACAAAGAATTTAGATATTTAATTGGCTTTGGCTTGGTTGTAGATATTCATGTTTAATTAACTTAAGTTCTTGTAGTAACAGCCAATAAATTGTATCAATGTTTTATTTAGTGTTGATAGCAACAGGAGGCAGGCAAATTCCTAGGCAGACAGGGATAGGTCCCCAGTCAAACTTGACCTTCAAGCCAAGAACAGTCTACAGCCTGAAAACTAGGCTACCAGCTCCAGATAAAATCCTTGTACCAGAGTGAGAACTCCCATTCCCATTTGGCATGCTTTCTCCCAATTGCTCAAAAGTCAGAAGTAAAAAATTAAGGTTTGGAAACCTCTGCCTAGATTTCAGAGGATGTATGGAAATGCCTGGATGTCCAGACAGAAGTTTGCTTCCAGGGTGGAGTGCTAATGGAGAACCTCTGCTAGCACAGTGAGGAAGAGAAATGTGGGATTAAAACCTCAACACCAAGTCCCCAATGGAGCACAGACTAGTGGAGCTGTGAGAAGAGGGCCACCATCCTCCAGACACCAGAATGGTAGATCCACTGACAGCTTGCACCATGCACCTGGAAAAGCCACAAACACTCAATGCCAGCTGTGAAAATAGCCAGGAGTGGGGCTGTACAATGCAAAGCCACAGGGGCAGAGCAGCCCAAGGCCATGGGAGCCCACCTCTTGCATCAGGAGGACTTGGATGTGAGACATGGAGTCAAAGGAGATTGTTTTGGAGCTTTAAGATTTAATAACTGCCCTACTGAATTTTGGACTTGCATGGAGCCTGTAGCCCCTTTGCTTTGGTCAATTACTCCTATTTGGAATGAAGGCATTTATCCAACGCCTGTACCCCCATTGTGTCCTGGAAGTAATTAACTTGCTTTTGATTTTACAGGCTCCTAGGCAGAAGGGACTTACCTTATCTCAGATGAGACCTTGGTCTTGGACTTTTGAATTAATGCTGAAATGAGTTAAGACTTTAGGAGTCTGTTGGGAAGGCATGATCAGTTTTGAAATGTGAGGACATGAGATTTGGGAGGGACCAGGGGCAGAATGATATGGTTAGGCTTTGCGTCCCCACCCAAATCTCATCTTGAATTGTACTCCCCAGGTGTTTAGGGAGAGACCTGATAAGAAGGGATTGAATTAATCGGGCAGTTTCCTCCATTTTGTTTTCATGATAGTGTGTGAGTTCTCATGAGATCTGATGGTTTTATAAGACAGTTTTTATTACTGTTGCTTGCTCTTTCTCACCTACAACCATGTAAGACATGCCTCTTCCCTTTTTGCCATGATTGTAAGTTTCCTGAGGCTTCCCCAGATATATGGTACTGTGAGTCAACTAAACCTCTTTTTTTATAAATAAATTACTCAGTCTCAGGTATGTCTGTATGGCAGTTTGAAAATGGACTAGACTCCCACAGGAAGAGATATCAAGAACTTTAAGTGTTCTCAGATTTTACTTCATATACAAGCTTGCCTGTCCTCTGTTGTGCAGAGAGACAGTTTCTGTATCTTCTAAGGCTCCGATGTGTAAACATTCTTCAAACGCTTTCAGAACAACAGTTCCTCACTTGAAAGACATGCAGAAATATGAGATAAGGGTTGGTTATAAATATAAAACAGAGGAATAATCAAAACATTAAAGACACTTGGCGTAAGTGGAAAGAGGTTCCCAGAGCAGAAGCTGTCTTTCCACAGTAACTTGGAGGCTCATACGGTTTTTGTTTTTTGTTTTTTTAAAATCACCTTATGAAAAGGCAGAAAATGGCGAGTATGTAGAAAAGCAGAGTTGATCTGTGGGATTTAAAAAAACAAAATTTTCATAGGTTTTTGTTGCTTTTTAAAATTTTTGTGTCTTGGCTTGGAACTCAGAAGGTTTGGAGGGACATCTTTAGACCTTCCATTGTATGTCTATGAAACAATAATTTATTTATGTTCTATAAGCCATTAAATTGGTGGAGAATGACATGTATTTTTCTGGCAGGAGAATATTCTACTAACCTATTTTGTTCCCATTTCCTCTGAGTTTTATAATTACACAGAAATATCTGATAAAAGCTGAGATTTAGTGAGGACTTGATATACAATATATGAATGTAATATTTTATAATTCCTCTGTTAAAATAATCTTCTTATATCTTATTTAATTAGAGGTTACAAGACAGAGAGGTAGGTAGTTGCTGCATATTAGAGTAAAAAATTAAAAATTTTTGATATAAAGGAATATATCAAGTAAAGAGCAGTCTTCAAATTATTAACCTGAAATGCTAATGATAGTGTATGTCTGAAACAAAGATGATATCTAAGTTACGTAAATAACCTCCCTCAGATAAATACGCCATATTACCTAAAGCATAAAGTCCTACGTAAGTAATGTGATTGTTTATTTTATTTTCTACTTGATCTGTATAACTTATGACTTAAGCAGGCAATAAAGAAACATAATCTGAATAAATGAATATATCTTCGATGCTTTACCTGAAATTCTCCATGTTTTGGTTTATCCTTCAAAGATTCCTTTCAATACTCCATGCATGGCCAAGGTATTCTGTGCCACTGCGTTCTTTACTAGCTTCTTTCACTAAAATCTTTTAGTCTCCTTTGTTACTCAGAGAGAAATTTTATTGCTATTCACATGTTCCCTGTGTTAGCACAAAAGACAGACTTCACAGGGGCTTTTTTAAGGCTGCTTTAATCTGCCATCTTCTTAGAGTCTCTGTTTTATTCCCTTGGGGCTAAAACCGAGTTGGCCAAATTTAACCACCTCTTAGATTTTTCAGGGCCAAAGAAGATACATTTAATCCCGAATCAACCTTAGTCCAACATGAACATATTATATGCCCAGAAGCAAGCTATTCAAATTTGAGAACTTCCAAATTGGTGAATATAATTGCAACTTGCTACATGATTGCAAGAGTGTTCATTGTTCTATTTTAGTATGTTAAATCTCTAATCAGAGCTTTGAAATACAATTAAAACATAAAACAAGGAACATTAATGCAATGGAACTCATTTTAAAGGCATGCATTTGAGTTCAGAAGAATGAGTAGGGATTAGTCATGACAAATGGCAAAAAAAAAGAACATCGGGAAGAGGTAACATAAATTTTATGCAGGCAATTTGTGGTGAAGAATATTCAAAGCTGAATAAACAGATATAAGTTCAGGATTAATTGGGTGGAATGGGCAAGAAGGGAAAAGGAGAAAGACGCAGATAAAAAGGAATCAACATGAACTTAAGTTCAAAGTCCTTTATTATTTCTCTTACAATTAATTGTCTCTTTCTGTTTTCTTGGTAAACTTCTTTAACCTCTGCAACTCCCAGAATAAAATATATATTCTCAACTATTACTCTATGCTTATTTATTTACTTATTTGTTTGTTTGTTGTTATTCATTTGTTTGAATGTATGTATATATGTATCTATATATGTTAGAAACTAAGACTGGGAAAAATTTTTATCACGTTTGGATATCATGTGTGAGATTCACAATTTTGTCTGATTCTTACAGAAGGCTTAGGATGCCCAGATATGCTTTTTCTCATTCGCCTAACATATTTTTATTTTTAAAGTAAAAGTTTAAATGAAACATTAGATTTTTATATACCTTTTAAAAATGTGATATCTATATAGGTATACTTAGAGAAATGTACACAAATTATCAAAAACATACATTCTGAAGAATTTTCTGAATGTGAAATGAACATCCTAATAAAAAAAATAGAATTAGTGTCATATGGATCCAAAATTTGCTTCTTATAATTAATGAACTTAAAGATACCGCTTAAATTTTTAGAATGTTAGGATGGAAAAAACTTTTCAAACGGTGTCTCAAAATTCAGAAACCATAAAGAAATTTGATAAAAGTTACTACATAGACTATTAAACACATAAATAAATATTACTAAAATATGTCATAATCAAAGTCAAATAAAAATGGAAAAATACATTTGTAGCCAATATCATAGATTAGAAATGAATTTCCTAAATTATAGATACATACACCAATAAACCAATAGAAAAAATGGCAAATAAGTAGACAATTCAGAGAAAATAAAATGCAAATGATCCTTGGACATGTAAAAATATCATCTATCAGAGAATTTAAAATTAAGACCACACTAAGCAACAAATTTCATAATAATTTGGTGAAAAAAGAAAAGTTTGATCAAACTGTTCTACTTGTCAAAGCTTTATATCATATATTGCTGACAGTATGCTTTGGTACATCCCTAATGAAAGGCAGTATGTTTACGGACAAACACTCTTACTAAGAGTGCTGCAATTCTACTCCTTGGAATTATCCTATTGATGTATTATAGTCGCACACATATAAAATAACACAGAGGAACACTTATTGCAAAACCTTATAACAACTAAAAGTAGGATGTCCATTAAACAAGAGAAGATTTGGAAAGCTGTAAAAGACTATGTGGTTGGTGAGACATTGTTCAGGAGTTGGTGGAGGTCTCACTGCAGAAGCAGAGATTGGACACAACCTTTTCTTTTGTTATTATGTTGAAAATATATGCGTGGAGAAAAATGACATATAAATAAACTTCTGCCTCTGAAATATTTCTGTTCTGCACCCCCTTGTAGTCAGAAATACTGTCTAGAGTTTTACCGTTAATTTTATTTCTTATACTGTATTTTAATTTTGCCTTTTTATTTTGTAAGTAGTAGTCATAGGTTGTATAATCTATGTGTGTGGCTTCTTTTATTTTTAAAATGTTATGATACATAGTAGATATATATATTTATGGATTACATGAAATGTTTTGATACAGGCATGCAATATGAAATGAGACCATCGTATAGAGAATGGGATATTCATCTCCTCAAGAATTTATCCTAGGTGGCTCCTTTTGAATAATGACATGTTTGTGAGATTAATCTATAGGTTGTTGTGTTTTATTGTTTATTCCTTTGTATATATACACATATTATATTGAGTGAATATAGTATAATGTACTCATTATAATTTTGGTGACCATCTAGATATGTTTGATAGAAATATCTGGATAGTTTCCAGTTTGGGACTGTTGAGAATATATACCGCTTAAAGATACATAATGCTGATATGATCATTCTAGTGAATAAATTTTTGTGAAAATATGCATGCATATCTGTTGCTTATACACCCACGAGTGGACTTTCTTATTCTCTCCATGTCTATCTGAACCCAAAGAATGTATTGCTTTTCAAAAATTAAAATTTGAAGTAAACAAATAGAAATAAATAAAAACATAAAAAATTAATAGCAAGACCATATCAGCTTATGATTTCTAAGAGTTCTACTTGCTCCGGACTTCATCTTTCAAAAGTCATAGAAAAAATACTTACTTTTAGAATTAATAACTATACAATTTGTCTTCTTGATGTCCATCATATTTTTCCTAGTGATTCAACATGTTAATTTTCTTTGTAAAGATCACTGAAGAAAATTTGCCATGTGATTCACATCCCCAGCTAATATTTATCTGTTGTGTGATGACATGAGAATAAATATAAATTATTTTGATAGACGAACTTAAATTCATGCAAATAACTTGAAGTCCTTAGTGCTGAACTTATTCTTTTACTTGAGGCTTTTCCCTATGTGTTTATTTACTTATATATCTCCTACTGGTTATATGAATTGATTTTTTTCCATGCTCTCTGGTTTATTAAAAAATATTCCAAGTGACCATGAGAGTCATTTCTTGGGAAACATTGTATATAGTATATGGTTGATGGTTCAGGCAGAAGCAACAGTCCATAAAGAGTCATGAACACATAGTTTAAGGAAGGATCATTTTTACTGCTTTTCTGACCCTGATGGCAGCCTCCAAATCATCCAAAGCTCTTCTCTTAAAATTGCCCCTGGAATATGGGCTTCTCATACTCAATTGCTTAGAAATATATGGATATCTGTCTTCTCTCAGTTTTACATTGAATTTCTCGTCATTTGTTATGGAAACTTTTATATAAAAAAGAAACAAACAGGTCTACTCCTTTAAATCTCACATACTTGAGGAATGTAAAGGTGCCAGATGATTATTGTACCTATCTATTTGAATTCCTGCATATTACTTGAAGACTTTTAATAAGAAATTGATCCCAACTCTATACTACCATTTAGAAATATGTTATGGCTTTATGAGTAGTTTTGTTGTATGTATTAAATAAAATTTAAACCTTTAACTTGTATTTATCCAGTTATCTATTTGCATTTGAATGAACCACATAGTAAAGGAAGAAAGAAAAACGATATATAATTACAAATGCCAAAAAAAAAAAAGTAGTAGTTCAATACGTTTCTACTTTATGTAAAAATAAGCAATTGTGGAATTGTTCAAAATACATTTATTGTATTTTAGTACAACCATTGTATTGATTTTTTGTTAGTATTTTCCTAGGCCAAAGCTAGGGCTGCCTTTTTCTCCTCTTTGGCAATGTCCACATCTAAAAGCACCACACAATAGCCAGTGATCACAGGCAATTCAAAGGTGTATTAGTCAAGTATCTGCCAAGCAATGGAGCTCCTGCAAGAGGAGCTCCACCAGGGAGTATTGACTTCTAGACTCTCTAATGTTCTGGAGGAGGGTGGAGAGCCCGTGAAAAAGGAAGGAGGAAGAGAAGAAGGAGGGGAAGAGGGATGGGGCTTCAGAGCAGAAGTGAGTAGGTCTGAGGAGTCTGGAGGTGTCCACCCTGACAAACGTAAAAGGTTTAATCAGATTTTATCTTGTCTGTCAGTGACTTTTCACCTTCAACTTTATTCCTCCATATATACAGCATACATGCAGACATATACAATATTGCATTTCCTGCTTCTCCCTTCATTTTCATTTGCTCACTTGAAAGACCAAAGGTGAAATGTGGCATATTTGTGTGCTAATTTGTTTCTTCTTTTAACTACAGAAAATTTTGAAGTGTTTATATTTTGGGTAAGGTGTGAGTCATCAACAAAGTGTTAAAATATTTAGATGTACTGCCTTTCTTAGGCCTTATAATTAACATTAATTTATTTTATATTTTATTTTGTGTTATCAGTTGTGATCTCTTTTGATAATTTATTAAATGACTAGAATATTAAAAAGTACTTAATTTCAGAACATAGCATTGCCTTGAATATCAAACCATCTGTATATTTATTCATATTGTCATCTTAAGACAGAAATTTTTACTTGGAAAACAGCATATGAGGATGAGCATCATGTGGGAGCGTTGCTCATAAATTATAAACTCTGGTAGCTATTTTTTAAATTACAGTGAAAAATGTCATAAATCTTGTTTGTCCTTGTTAATTGGGATATGTGTTTGGCACCAAAATGTTGAAATTAAATATCTTATTTTCAGTGTTTATCTTACCTGATGAGTTTTGTGCTGGTTGTGATTATTGACCAGTCTCTCTATTCCGACTCTCCTATCCGTTGACTTCTCTTCCAGGCTCTCAGAACCCTTTCAATATGGATTATCCTTCTTCATCCATTGAATACTGGTATTCACTAATGTTCTATTTTTTTACTTGAGGGCAGAACCGGGTTTGAGTGTCAGTCTGTCTTCCATTGTACATTTTACATATCTGGTATGTAATAGAGGCTATGTGTATTTTATTTTTTTAAAGGACAACACTTCAGATCCATTCATAAAAGCACATTAAGGGATAAATGTTTTGTATTCCCAGAGAAAAGAGAATAATTAGGTCAGTCATTGCAATAATCTCTTATGTTTTCCTGTATGTATATGTGTGTGTATAGGGGGGATGTACATGTACGTGTCCAATCTCACTTTGCACTAAGGCCACTTTTATGACCTGTGTATTAAAATAAATCATTTTCCTGATTTAAACCTTCAGTGATATCCTGTCACATTTTAAATTATTTTCTCCATCATAAGTTGGTCTATGTCAACTACTATTTCTTCATCTCTCAGAACTCCCTAAACACAACTGCCTATGGTTACTTAAACATGCAATGCCTCCATAATCCTAACAATAAATAATTAATTAGATATATATTATTCATTTAGACATTTATTATGGGCACGATAATAATAAGTTAAACATTTATTAGGCAATTATTTTAATTCGATTCTGCACAACCAGACTCAGCGACAAGTTGTGAGTGCAAGCAGTTTATTTGGGAGTTGATATCAGAAAATACAGGAATGGAAAAATGATACAGGGAAAAGAATGAAGCAAAAGAAAAAAATATCCAACAAATTACTACTGTGGACAACTGAAGCTTAATCCCACATAATGTCCAGTCTAGCTAAGATAAGAAAGCAGGATATTTTTACATTAACTCCTGTCATCTGTAGGGTTTATTAATTCTCTGGAATTCTAGTAAATTGCTAATTTATCAGAAGTTAGGGAAAGCCTTTAGTCAAAAAGATTCTAGTACTGGCCTCTTTGAAGTGTTAAGATTTGAGTAGATAGAGGTGAGGTGTTGAAAATGTTGTCTCAAATAATATTATTATACATTGTACAGCAGTTTTAAATTACTTATTTGCATATGTGTCTACCCCAGTAAATTGAAATTCCCAGAGGAAACAAAGTATGTTTTTTTATTTATCTCTGTATCCTCTATATTCTAACTCAACAAATGCCTACTGAACGAACTGAAATATAAGAAAGTGAAAGCAATAGGCCCTCGTGATCCCTATTAATTTCTTAGCATCATAAAACAGCACATCAGCCATATGTGTGTGTATGTTTATGTGTGTGTGTGCATGTGTGTGTCTGTGTGAGGGAGAGAGAGAAAGAGAATGCATGTTTTCAGAATCAGCATATAAAATAAGATCTGTAATAGAAGACACAATTATTTTTAGTTTCTTTTTTAAAATAGGAGGGAAAGAAGACTGATGGTAAATTTGTAAGTCTAGTCTTACTTAACTTGTGCTAAAACTAGGGATTGTGTGCTCCAATTTTCAGTGCTGCATGGGACAGACAGTGAGTCATCAGGTATGGACTGAACTGTCTGGCTACAAGTTCAATAAACATCTTAGTTCAATTACTTAAATTGATAATAAACACTGTGTGCGGTAAGCAGCATAAAATCACTAGCTGAGTGGCACCTATGACACAGAAGACATTTTCCTGAAGCTTTCAATAATGAAAAAGAATAAGTTTAAGAAAGAGGGAAGAAAATAGCAAAGAAAGGAAACTGATGAAAATAAAGTGTGCTAATTTTCCTTTTAAAACTAGATGCTTAACTTTCGGATAATTTTCAATCCAGCCCAAATAAAGTTTGAACTTCAAAAATCACAAAATATACCGATTCCAAATTACTTTTGCTTTATTTATATAATTACTATGGAAAACACAGGTATAGAATACAGTTAATAACTTAAGGAGTTTTGTTAGAGTATGTTGCGTGAAAAAGGAGGCATACTTTCTAATTACTTCTGAAATCAATGTTGTTCTCTTTTCCTCTCTGATATGCATTAATATTCCCTCAAATTGCTTTCTCTCCAACACTAGAGACTAAGAAATACAAGAGAGGTAGAAAGAAGCATACATTAAATAGCTTTAGGCTAAAGAAAATTAAAATCTTAATGCAACATTAAATATCAACAGAATTTTGTGATTTTGCCATATGAATGAACTGAATTACACAAATGTAAGCAAAGTGATGACAGGCATCTAAGAAACTTAAGAATTTATTCAGATGTAAAAAATATTTATGGAAAAGAAAAAAGGAGAATTCTTAATTATATTATTTTAAATGATTGCATAATTGGTTTACTTTTATGTCCAGTGATATTTTAATTTGATTTGGTTCAAGGATCAAAGATTTTGTATAGCCACAGAAGCAACTCTTTTGAAAAAGAAAACAGTAATAGTTTACAATTTTTAGTAAAAAAAGGTAGCATGTAGCTGTATGAATTATTTGTATTAACTCACAAATCTTTTAGTTTTGGAAAAGACTCCCGGAAAGAATTTTTATTTATCTTTGGAAGTTTTACGATCTGATAAATATCATGCCTTTCCTCACAACTGTATCCCTCTCCAAATCAGTGGCGTTAGCAAGTAAAGACTGAAATGTATGCCTTATTATTGATAAAGTATGAATAAGGATATAACTTAGGTGTATTAGTAAAAGTACTTGCTAAAACCTCAGTCTTAAGGTTTTAGACAGATTTACATACCCAGTCCATTTCACAATTGCACAACCATGGGCCTTGGCAGTCTGAGAGCTTCCTACATGGAAGAGTAAAAAATTGTGTCCTCCTTCCAAGCTGGCCCCAAAGTCAGCCCTATATCTAAGCTGAACAAGATTAATACCTTCACTCAATTTGTCAATCAAGACATTGTGAGGTGAGAGGTCATAAGTGTTATATTCACTCCATGGTTCAAAAAGACAGGGGTGCTATTTAGCATTGTGGGAAGGGCAGTTTCAGCAATTGTTCAAGACTGTTTTGAGCATGGCTGAGGAGTTAGCTTTTTGACCCCTGCTGAATAAATGACAATTGACATTGTAAATGTCTTCCATGTTAAGAGACTGTATCTTACAGGCTTAGCTGATAAAACAAATCATACTACATGTATTGGACT